>NW_022589732.1:12550560-12566574 GCF_004348235.1 Phoca vitulina | reverse complement strand
CCCCGCCACACAGGGAGAGAAGACTGTGTGTGAAGCCCCTTTCCTGCCCTCTACACCACTCCCAGCCCATCCTGGACAACCTGTGGTTTCCCACAGAAGCTGGGGGTATGAGAGAGAAGGACACGTCTGTCTATCTTGTCCCCCATGAGGACACCCGTTGGTGGCTCTCTGCTGCCCTGTACGGCAGGGGACCTGCCAGCTCTGCTCCTTGATCCTCCACTAGGGTCTTGGGGAGGCTGGGGGAGAAGGTGGATGCCGGCACCGTAGCTCTCTGGCTCTAGGCTCGACGAGGTCAGCCCATAGGAACCTGCTTCCCTCCTTCAGCCTTTTGAGATCCCAGGAGCCACATCTGAGGGGGCTGGATTGTGTGGCTGCTTCTTGCCCACACTTTCTTGGTCTGAAGCCATTCCGGCCACACTGAGTCCCAGCTGGGCACTGTGTCCTGTAAGAGCCACTTTGCAGAAACGCAGAAATCCCACCTCCCACGAGGCGGCTCCATCTTCTGTCACCTACACATTTGCTCCAGTCTAGTTTCAGACCCCCCGCCGGGCGGCTTGCTCGGCTGTACCTCAGGCTCACGCACGGCCTCTGGGGGAACTTGGGGGCGTGCTGTTCTCACTCAGAGATATGTGCAGTGTTTATCCCTTTTCACACAGAGTCCAGCCTCGAGGCTGCTGGCAGTCATGGCCGGCCCCAAGGCAAGTCCTGTCAAACCAAGAACTGAACACCTACTCTACCCTGAAGTGAGTCGAGAGATTGCTCCCCTGGAAGGTGATGCAGGAAGAGACTTGACACCGTGTGGCTGGGAAGACCCGGGGCCTCGGGATGTTGTCTCGATTGGTGGTGAACTGCTTTGTGATGCCCTGGACCTCACTTCTCCTGGATCTGCCCTCTTCTCTGCCCCTCTCCCTGCAACCCTGTGTTGTGTGCTGGGGCTGCCATGTTCCTATGGACCATGGCCAGTGGTGACTGGTCCGGGAGAAGGTACCTGATCAGGACTGGGTCAATCTCATCCTTCGCCGGGACTTTGGACCTTGGGCCCAGAGAAAGAGCAAGTCCATCTTCCTACTGGTGAGAACTGGGAGTACGTGAGCCCATCTTTCACCACCCTCCTCACCAGCTCTGCCCCAGCCACACCGATCTCCTTCTCCATCTTGAATACCAAGTGCGTGCTGTTTCCCCCACTGGCCTGCTCTCTCTCCAGATATTTGCATGCTCGCTCTCTCATGTGCTTCAGGTCTCTGCTCAAATGTCATCTTCTTGTCCGGCCTTCCCTGAGCGCTCTATGTGGCATTGCATTCCCCACTCCAATACCTAGGCTGTCTCCACCCCCATCAGCTGCTGACATACTGCATCCTTGCTCAGTGTCTATATTCCCACCGAGAGGATGGGCCTTTGTCCACCGCTATCTCCTCAGTCTCTAGAACAATGGCCCTGGCACCATGACCACTGTGTTGTATTTCTGGGACCTTGGCGGGCAGCAGTGGGGGGATCCCTGATGGGGAGGCTGCTCAAGACTTAGGCTCCTCTGCAGGCTGCTGGCTTCTGGGGAGGCTGCGGTGGACGCTCTGGCTTCCGAGAAGAAAGAAGGCTGGGGGAGGGGCGTGCGTCTGTGTGTGTAGGGTGTGTGTGATGTGTGTGGTGTGGGGAGGTCTGGAGAGCTACCACCTGGAGGAGCTCCAAGGGCCCACCCAAACTATAAGGAGCAAGCCACGGCTGTCCCTCAATCCTGTGCTTTCTGCCCTAAGATCTCTTGGACCTTTGAAAATGTCTCTCACCCCTCACTTCTGCAGCCAGACACCTTCAAAGGGCAGGTGCTCTTCTGGGAAGCTGAGGGGTAAGCCTGGAAGGTGAGGGGCCCAGGGACGCAGGAGGGGAGGAGGGGCCCGAGAGCGGCCAGGGCCTACCCCTCTGCGCTGGGCTGCTCCCCTCTCCCCTCTCCCGGGTAACCCGGAGGCTGGCAGGCACTGAATAGCAAGGCGCTGGCTGCCGACCATACCATTCAAAGCCCCGATGGGGGAAGGTGAGAGCCACTGCAGGGGCCGTGAAACCCTCCCCGTGCCTCCCCAGTGCCTCCACCCTGGCCCCTGTGAGGGATCCAAGGAGACCTGCCGGAGAGGGGCCCTGGCAGGGCTTGGGAGCGACCGGGCTCTTCTGCACGGCTCCCCTCTCCTTCTGCCTGGCCCAGTTGCCATCCCTACCCTCTTGGCTGTCCCCTCCCCCAAGGCAGGGCCCAAACTCTTCCAGACAAAGCCAGGGCTAGCTGGAGAGTGAGTGAAGACGGCCCACTCTGCCCAGCCTGGCTGACTGAGGGGCACAGGGTACGGCAGAGTCCAGGGCAGGCTGGGGACACGGTTGGCACCTGGTGCTCCTTGGCCCTCCCGTGGACAGCTAAGACGACCTTTCTACCAAGCTTAGGACTGCTGAGCGCTGGCTCTGAGGTCAGTGCTCGGGGGACTGCAGGAAAAGGCTTGGTGAAGAAAGTGGGGCCAGACCCTTGCTGGGGTACTCTGGGGAGGATGCGAGGGTGCGCTTAGACCTGGGGAATCCCTCTGCTTTTGTAGAGAGTGGAAACAGGGCCCAGTGAAGGATAGTGACTAGCCCAAGGCCACACAGCAAGATGTGTTCTGGGATTAGCCCCTCTGCTGCAGCAGGCACTGTGCTATGGAGTTCTGAGGGAAGAAAGAAGTTTCTAGACTGGACTTGCAGAGATATGTCCAGAGCCGGGCCTGCCAGTGTGCCTTGGGCTTGTGGGCAGGGAGAAGCTTCACCTGCCCTCAAGACTATTCCAAGCCTTGTTCTGGTGGAGGCCTCTTTTCCCTGCAAGCAGGCCCTTGGTGGATCAGAGGGGCTGTAAAGGGACCCGGCAGTTGGTTTTGCTGTGTGTTCCAGGGAGGGTGGCTTGATATTTTCAAGTACTTCAGAGTCTCTTGCTTCTAAGAAAACTACTAAAATGCTAATTATAGCCTCATTTATCTTTTTATTAAAGTGCTTCCCCAGGGACCAAGGTCTGGACCAGCTTTGCTAGCCCGATAGGATCTCCAGACCCACGGGAGGGCCTTGCCATAGTATCAGGACTAACAGGATCGAGACCTCTCCCATTTCTGATTGCCCTTTTCTTACTCCCAGCCATGTACTGCCTGGGGGAGGATAGAAGGCCAGTCTTCTCCCTGTGGGAGGTGGTGGTGGGCACACCCCATCCCTTCTCTGCGCTCAAATTCAAGGGCGGGCCAACCCACGTATGGCTGCCCAGCCAGAGTGCTTTCAAGGACCAATGCCTGAAAGGCAGAGGCCGTGGGCAGCTAGATGGGCATCAAAATTTCCAGCTGGGAGGGGTCGTGTTCTGTCTGGAAACGCTGTAAGGAGTGGTGGCAGGGAATGGGTGGGAGGTGGGGGGGCTGCCCTGGATGCCCTCAGTTGGCTGGGTGCAGGGCGAGGCTGCAGGCAGGAAGGAGGCTGAACGCAGGGAGCCAGGAGTGAGGTCCTGCCGCTGCTGGTGAGTGCCGGGGTGGGGATGGGGGGCTCCAGAGGGCGGGGGCTGGGTGGCCCCTCTCTGCTCCCCACTGCCTGCTGACACAGATGGCAGCCCACGTACAGAGCCCTGGCATGACTCTGCTGAGCACCATGCTAGAAACTCAACTGTAAGTTTATTCCAAGCTGAGAGCTGGGGGAGAAGGAGGGCAACCTGCCATCCCTCATCACAGGAAAGTCTCCAAGGTCAAAAAGAAAGAAATGATCGTTTTTTTAATTAAGACCCTCTTTGGGACTTCCTGTCCTGTGTTTGTAGAAATCAAAGATCATCCATGCTGGTCTGCGAGCTGGAGGTAGCCCGCTTGCGTGTTTTGTGTGGCCTGTTTTAGTGTTTTAGATATTTGGAAAATTCATTTCAAATTTTTGGGGGGGTCAAGTTTGTTTACTTTGTGGCATATCCTCCCTCCCCCACCCGTCTCCCGCTTTAACCAAATTTGAAATCAGTTGTCAACATTTAAATGTCAGGAACATTTGCCTGAAAAATCCAGGCAATTTCTGGCTTCTCTTGGGAAACCGGAAGGGCCGACCACACTGGGCCTGCATTCCATCAGCCTGGCCGAGGCACCCCCACCTCTGCACGGACACTCTCTGTGTAGACCTGCCACCAGCCCTCTGTGGTCTCACGTTACCTACTGGCCAGGCTCTATAAGGATTTTCATCTGCAACCCCAGACATATTCAACCAGAAACTCAGCCTGATTTTTCATCTCCAAAGATCCTCTGCTAAGCTCCCTTTAGTGGGATGGTCATGAGTGATAACAGGTGATTGGTGTCTGGGGGGCGTTTTGAGCCCCACCTTGTCAACTCTGTAGCTCTCTTTGTGGATTATTTCTCACCTGTTCTAGGAGCGGCTCATGATCCCAGAGGACTGGGAGCCTTAGGGCCAGGAGTCATGAAACCTGATTCTGGCCTTTGCTTGGCCATGGCTCACAGTGTGGGCTTGGGCTTGGCCTTCCCTTGTTTGGGTCTCAGTTTCCTTACTTGTCATGGGAGCAGGCTGGGCTGCATTGGTAAGCACCCACAGGAATATCCAGGGGAGCAGGCAGGTGAAATAAGGCGTGTAGTGGACCTGTGGGAGGGGGCGTATGGTGATCTGGGGGCCAGATCTGTCTGAAGGGGACAACGGCTGCTCGGCCTCAGCTACAGGGTGCCAGGCAGCAACTGGCCCTGTGTTGCCATTGTCGAAATTCTGGAATTTCAAGAGAAGCCAGATTTCCAGATATTTATGTGAAATCTCTTGGGTTTTGGTCTGTTACTTTTAAAATATTCACAATTAATTGAAATTTATAAAAACACTACAAGGACCCAATAAAAATACTCGTGGGCCCCCATTTTGCAGCCCCAACGTTAGATAATTGTCAGGGTCCTTACCAGCGGCAGCATCCTATAATTGATGACTCGTTCTGGGTCAGAGAGCAACCTATTGATGGAGTTGGTCGTACGTTCCCAGGTTTTCAGGTATAACACTATTGTAATTCATGAGAACTGATTTTTCAAGGCCAAGAGGCATCATCCTCCTGTCTCCTCTGCGGCAGGTGGGCAGGGGGTATAGCAGAAAGAGGACCTGAGTTCAGGCCCAGCTCCATCGCTTTCCGCTGTGTGACCTGAGACTCGTCAACCTCTCTGGTCCTCACTGTTCTAACCTGTAAAATGGCCATGACTTTCTCTGCAGCTAGGTTAGCAGCACCCGGCTCCCATCAATGTTCCCTTCCCTCGGCAGCCCTGGGTCCAGCTGATCTGCCTCTGAGCTCCTGTCCCCTTCCTGTTGCAGGAGCCATGAGCACACAGGGTCCCAGCCCCCTGGCCTTCCTCACAGCTCCTGCCACTCCGGGCAGCCCCACAGAGGCGGCTGACCCCCTCCCCATGCTCATCGCCCTCGCCTGCGTCTTCCTCCTGCTGGCCAGCTGTCTGCTGTTCATGACCCTCTGCAGACCGGCCGCGCTGGACCCGGCCCAGCGCCGGGCTCGGGAGTGCATGCCCCACCACCCCGGGAGCCCCAGCGAGCCGCAGCTCAGGCTCTGGAAGCGCCTGGGCTCTCTGCGCCGCTCCCTGCACAGCTTCCGCCGGGGCAGGCCTGCTCCCCGACGCCCCCTGCCGGGCTGCAATGTCACCCACGATGGTGACTGCACGGAATCCACCAAGATGTGACCGGGCGGCCCCAGCCTCCAGAACCCATCCGCGGACCCTCCTGCCTTGGACAGAGCCCGGAACCAGGGGCTGCGGACGGACGTGGGCCACATGCTCAGCCCCAGTGGTCCTCTGTGTGCCCAAGCCCGTGGCCTTTCCCAGAGACTGCCTCTCTGCAGACTCTCCAGCTGCTGCCTGCTGAAAGACAGCTGGGCCGACTGCGGGGCCGGGGTGGGGGGGTGCGAACTGCGGCCCCCAGTACCCTCCTCCAGCAACCAGGCACCAGCCACCTCCGGGAAGCAGTGCCCCTGCTCCCCAACAGAAGTCTCGCTCACCCTCCAGGTGCCAAAGCCCAGCGTGGATTCCAGTTTGACTTGCCAAATGGCCAAAGGTTCCCTCCAGCCAAGGGAAATACTTGGCCCACATGGGGGGCAAGGTACTGTCTTGCCCTCTGTGCCAACTCAGTGCCCGAGGCAAGAGGAAAGCCAGGGACTTCTCTCCTTGGAATTCCTGGGCCCCACCAGCATTCGCCTGATAATCCCCGGGCACAGCCAGCACCCTCGTGGTGGGTGAGATGCCCAGTGCCCGTTGGGAGGAGGGCAAGCAGGAGGCTCTCAACGCTACCCAGCGAATTGCCATCTTGGCAGCCATCTTGGTGGCCCCCCCTTGAAGGTGCTGACGTTACAGTGGACCAGGAAGGGGCTGAGAATGGGTCAAGGAGCTCCTTGAGAGGCCAGGACCCGTGCTGTGTCAGAGTGGTGGGAAGCAATGCCAGAAGCTAGAGGGGATGCCACCTGGGCTCTGAGGACACATCATAGTGCTCCTGCCTCACCCAGGGCAGCAGGCATCCTCCCTTTGGGGTAGGAGGGTCCAGACCTCTCCAGGACAGCACCTCAAGTCTGGAGCACACTAGGTCTGCTGAGTTTCTGGCAATTGCGTCATTGACTGGCTACCTGTCAAAGCAATCCCACCCTAGAGTGGACTTCTCAGCATTCCAAACCCCCAAACTCTCCCCACAGGGCCGTGACTCTGGGTCCCAGATTTGGAGAGTGGGCAGAGGGGTTCTGAGCTGCCTAATTCCTGCCCCAGAGAGTCAGCTGGCCAGGGCCACCTGGTGCCCTGCCACGGGGCTGCCCCAGCCCCCCTGCTGTGACTCACGGTGCAGCTAGCCAGGTCTTCTCAAAGAGTGAGCTCCAGCTTTGCCACTTGTTCCCAACGGTTCCAGCTCCAGAACCATCCCTGGTTCCCAACTGCTGGCTGGAGAAAGCCAGGGCTTCCTGGTCTGATGTTCAGTGCCCTCTGGGACCTGGCTCCAAACTATCCTTCCAGCGTTGTCCTGACCCAAGGCTCCAGACAAACTGAACTACCTGCCCTCCCCAGGCTGTGGCTTACACTCTGCAAGGCACCCCCTCCGTGAGGCTATCTTTGCTCTCCAGCTGAAAGCCACTTCCTGCCTGGAACCACCCCTACCCTTCCCATCTCTTAGAGGGAGGGCAGGGATCAGTTCCTCCTGGCAGTGTGGGCGACCCACATCTATGTCTCCTCCTTCCTACGGGCCTGGGAGCTTGCAGAGAGTGACTCTGTCCAACCTCTCACATAACCAGCTCCAGGCACAGAAGTATGAATTATGTCTCTATTTCCTGAGTGAACAGTGGCCCCAGCTGGGTGTGTCCCCACCCCCAAAGCTTAAGGATCTTCCCTCACATGCCCCTAGACAGAAGCTTTGTCTCCAAGCATGTTGGTGAGGTCCCCTGTACCTTCAAAGATTGAGGCCAGAAACTTGGTCAGAAACTTCCAGGGCCTTGGAGAAGTCACTAATGCCTGAATTTCTCCCTTAGAAATGAGGGCAGCATTGGGGCTGCCCTGTCTCACTCCTGGGCTCTAGGATTTCAGGCTGTGTTGTGTTGGGTAAATAGAAACCAATTCTTCAGGTTTAGAAAGTGGGGCAAGCCTCATTCCACGAGCATTTGGTACCCTCTCCCCTTCCAGCTTGTTAACCTCATCCTGGTTCCCTTCCCAGGGCCTCCCTGTCACATCCCAGGATGAATTTGGCCTACAGTCACCGGCCCAGCACTAGGTGCTCTCTTCCTGGAGACCAGGGGTGGGGGTAAGGCTTCCCAGAGGGCCGGAAGGAGACGTGTCCCCACTTTGGTCCTGGGAGACTGTCGGTGAGTGGGGTGGCAGGTGTGAGGCTGGAGGAGAAGCTGAGCCCCAGAGGAAGACAGCCTCCTCGTTCCTCCTTCTGGAACCCGCTCCCGGCCTCTGGCAAATCCCTGCAGTTTCCTGGACCCTCTGGGCCTCTGGGAATCAGCACCCTGCTCCCAGCCCATTTCCTGCCAGCCTCCTAGCCCCGATGCAGGGAGCTGGACACACTTCCAGCCCCTCCCGATCCTGGGAGCCTGCCCCAGTGGACAGGCCCGGATTTGCCATGTTTGGCTCAGCCTCTGCCTCCACAGCTGGTGAAGAGGATAATTCAGTCCCGGCCTCCCTCCCCACCCAGCAACTGAGGCCTCCAGGGCAAGCTGGGGGAGGGCAGCCGAGCCTCATTTTCAGGTCCTCCCCTTTCTCGCTCGGAGCCTCATAGCTGTTGCTCTTGCTCCCTGGGCAAAGGAGCTCTTTCTTCTTGTGCCTGTTTACTTCCCAAGAGGGGAGCTCCAGCCAAGGGCCCCATGAAAGCCTCTCTGTTCTGGGCCTAGATGGGCCCTGGCTATTTCCCCTCACCTCCTTTCTGGGAAAATGTGACAGCTCCATCCCCTTGCTGTTCTGAAAGGCCCTCTGGGTGGCGTGGGGGAAGCGGAGAGCGTTTGGGGGAACGGGAGGCAGGCAAGGCCTTCCTTCTGTCTTTGGGGGGAGTCAGGGTGCTGTCTCAGGCTACAGAAACTAAAGGCCTGCTCTCCCCGGGAGGGAGGAGGGCGCCTGGCTACTTCCGGGGCAGCCGCTGGACCCTCTCCTGTTTCCATCCCTCCATGTGGCATCCGGGCCACCATGCCACGGAGCGTGTGTGCAGCCCTGCCTGCCCCCAGCCCACCAGCTGCCCCAGGGGGCTACGGCCACCTGCCTGCACGATGCTGTGTCCCTCAGGGATGTCCTCGGGGACGCTGGCCTCGTAGCTGCTCTGTAGAAAGATGGGCCGGTTGTCGTTCACGTCCAGGACGGTGACGAACACGGTGGCCGTCCCCGTGCGCCGCTTACCTACGGGGCCGTTGTCTGTGGGAGTTGAAGGCGGACGGGTCGTTAGCAGCTGCCTGACGGGCAAATTCCCTGGGCACGTGTCCTGTTCACCACACGCACTCTGGCCTTTGTAAGAGGTGGCTCTTTCCTTTTTTAGATTGAGAATAACACTAACAATGCCTACCCTCTCCCAGGCGCTATTCTAACTCATTCAGTCCTCACAAGAAGCATGTGAAGTAGGTGCTGTCATTATCAGCCCCATTTTACAGAGGAGGGAACTGAGGCCCAAAGCGGTTCCGTGGTGGCCGCCAGAACATGGACCCATTCAGGGTCCCTGGCAACTTGTGAGTGCAAACTCATTAGGAAAAAGTGTCTTTGAAGATGTAATGAAGTTAAGAATCTGGAGCTGAGGTATCCTGGACTGCCTGGGTGGGCCACAGACCCATTGACAAGGGTCCTTAAGAGAGAAAGGCAGAGGGAGATTTGATTCGGAGAGAAGGTCACGTTAATTCAGAGGCACGGATTGGATTTTGCAGCCACGAGCCAAGGAATACTTCGAGCCACCAGAAGCTGGAGGAGTCAAGGAAGGATTCCCCTCTAGATCCTTGAGAGGGAATACAGACCTGCTGACACCTTAATTTTGAACTTCTGGCCTCCAGAGTCATGAGGAAATAAATCCCTACTCTTTTAAGCTGCCCAGTTTGGGGTAATTTGTTATAGCAGCCCGAGGAGACAGATGCAGGTATGGAGATCACAAGCCAACAGCTCTCAGGGCCAGGTGGGTGAGACCCGTGGGTACACGCATGGGAGGGCCCACCCCAAAGGGCAGCTCGGCTCTCTTCCAGTCCACAGTGGACAGGCCGAGGGTGGACCTAGTGACACGAGGTCTTCTGATTTCTTCAGAGAAATGGAACATCTGAGCTTCTACATAAAATCTCCTGATTTTTAAATGTTCCCACCTAACTCATTCTGTATGGAATAAGAGATGGGTCAAACATGCCTACAGGGCAGATTGGGCCTCTGGGCCCTGGGCACTCAGGGCCACAAGCCCTGCTTGATTTCTAAGCCTAAGGTGTCCAGGGGTTCTGCCCCCTTGGTTCCCTGTGGGATCCTCCCAGGGCTAGGGACGTGACTCAGCCCCAGGGGTGGCTGTCAGGTTGCCCTCCATGGAGGAAGGAGCGTGTGACCTGTCCTACCGGTCTGGGCGAGGGTGGTCACCCCAGGGAGGAGTACAGGTAGCTGGCACTGGCTGAGGATGAGGGGTGACTCTATCCTTCTTCCCAGGCCAGCTGACCACATGCTGGGGCACAGTCGCCTCTCTCGAGGTAGATGATCTTGCCCTCCTAAGCTCCTCTCCAAGCCCAGCCTCCCACTGCCCTGGAGGTCCTGCTTACTTGGCCCGGCTGGGGACAGTATGAGCTCCAGGCCCCATCCGAGGCCTGAGCCTGAGCCCTCTCCTCCTGCCGCACAGTGCTTGAGGCAGCGGGAATGAGGGGTCTCCCGAGGGTGGGAGGAGAGCAAGGCAGAGGGGAGATGCATGTGGGCATGGGGTGGGCTGGGGAGGGGCTGCTGGCTGGAAAGGCGGAGGCACAGAAAGCTCACTCCCTCTCACCCACAGCTTACTGCAGATGTCAAACTGGGTGCTCCTAGGAGGGGGGCCATAGGCCTCCTCACACCCTTCTTCCCATCTCGAGCCCTCATGGGTTCCCTACTGCCTGGAGACCAGAGACCAAATTGTGGGCTCAATGTTCAGGCCTTTACCAGCTGGCCCTACCTGAGTGCAGCCTCCTCCCCAGTGTACATCACACCATGAGCCAGCTTCTGCCACACACAGACACACACACACACAGACACACACACACAGACACACACACACACAGACACACACACACACAGACACACACACACAGACACACACACACACACACACAGACACACACACACAGACACACACAGACACACACACACACACACACACACACACTCTTTCCCATAGCCAGGTCTCTGCCTGGGCTGGTTCCTCTGCCTGAAAGGCCCTCCCTGCTTCTCGACGTACTGAAACCCGACTTGGCCCTCAAGGTGGTGACAGGCAGGTGTCTGTCCAGCCGCACCATCCTGCTCTTGCAGGCAAACTCCAGTCCTGAAGGTCCCTCTGAGAACCCTACCTCCCTGACTCAGAGGCCTGGGCTTCGGGGCAGGTCTGACCACCCCCCGGCACCAGGGATGGGCCTGTGATTTAGGCCTAACTAGCACATCTCTCCTCCCTTGAGCACGACAAGGGCTTCAGGGACAGGCACTGGGGCAGATGAGCTCATCGGGGCTCCTCTGGGGCTTCAGCGGGGAAGACCAGCAAAGACAAGTGCTGTCTCCCTGCCGCTGCACTTGAACCCGGAAGGATTCAGGCCCAGGGTGCAGCAACCACTGACCACTCTGTCAGCCAGAGAGTGGGGACAACACATGGGAAGCTGAGCTAGCCACTGCGGAGAGACTGAGGCCTCCGGGCACCACCTGCGCCCCAAATCCAGTCCTACCTGAAGCTCCGTTGCCCTATGGACTGGTTTTGTGAGCCCATATTGCTTAAGTTAGTTTGTTTTAAAACTCGCAACCAAGACTCCTAACTGATCCAAAAACACTCCCAGCTGCCACTTCCTCTAAGACTTCCCGGATCATGCCCTTCCCCTAACATGTTTCCACCTCGCTTTGCGCCTGATACTCTGGGCTCCCCCTCCCCCCTTTTTGCCTCGCGGGCCTGGTGGTGCAGCGGTCTGTCTACACCCCACCATCTGAGCGGCTTGCATGTAGCGCTGCAGGCTAAGCCTCCCGCCTGCCAGGGCTCAGTGACACGCTGGATGTCCGGCTGCCCTTTCTCCACGGACGTCAAGACACAGCCTCCGGCTCAAGGCCTGGCTCTGGGGGTCACCCCACCAGGCTGCCCGGAGCTGTGCTGGTATGCAGGTCGGGCTGGGGCGTACCGATGGCCTCCAGGACGAGCGTGTACGCGGCTGTGGTCTCCCGGTCCAGGCTTACTACTGTTCTCACAACAGCGTCACGGTAGCCAACACTGAACTTCCCATCCACGTTTCCACCTGTGGGCCAAAGACAATGAGGCCTCTGTGAGGACGCAGGGCTCCCGCCAGGGAAAGGACAGTGGCACCCCGGCTCTGCTCCTGGGCCAGGACATTCCAGGGGTAGTCGGGGAGGAAAAGGCCATGCTGCGTATTCAGCCCTGCCTGGGACAGGGTTCTGGGGGCGGGGGGAGGCTCGGATGAGGGTGTGGCCTGTGTGGGCTCAGGTGGGGGTGCCAAACGCCTGAAATCATAAGGGTTGAACATTCATTGAGCACCTACTGCATACCAGGCACTTCATGTGGTCTCTTCCATCTGGTTTGTACTATCACAAGCCCACTTCACAGAGAGGGAAATGCGTCCTTTAGTGAGGTTACGTGTGTTGCCCTGGGCTACAGTCACCTAGTGTGGGTGTAAGACTCCAACTTGGCATTCTGATTTCTGAGCCTGCGTCCTTCACCGTTCTGCCACCTGCCCATCTGGTGGGAGTGTCTGAGCAGTTAACTTGCGTTGAGGCTTTTACAGGTGGTCAGGGATTTTGGGGTCAGCTAAGATTTTTCCAGGTCCTTAATCTTGGACTCTCTGAGTGGGGACTCCTGGAGGCTCCATGGAGTGACGAGTAGGGGCAGATGGCCGGGGTGGGAAGTGGGAGGTTCTCCTCTCCAAGGTGGACAGGAAGGGACTCCATCCGAACAGTGTGAAGACGCTCCCCCAGCCAGCCGGCAGGCAATGTGGTGTTCTGGACAGCAGAGGGTGATGCGGCACTGGGTTTGGGCTAGCTTGGACCGGGACCCCGCACCGCTCCTTGCAGAATGAGCAAATTAAAATCTGAGATTCCCAGCTGGGAGGGCTCTCAGCAGGTCAGCAGAAACTGGCCACTTTGGGGCGCTGGGAAATCATCCTGGGAGCTACCAGGTTCTCCCTTGTCCTTACATGGTTTGCCCCTGGAGAAAAGCCCTGACCCCTTTGTGGATGGTCTGAAGCACCATTCACATGGGACAAAATCTGGCTCCTAGGGGATGGGGGAGAAACTGAGGCGCCAGTATGCTGGGGGCTGAACCATGACTGGTCCACATGGGGGGAGTCTTGATAACGAAGCCTTTCTTGGAGCAGTGTTGAGGACTAGACTGTGAGGAGGTGGCCTGAGGGTGCTGGGCCCCTTTAGGGAGTGGAGGGAGGGCAAGATCTGGAAAGAAGAGGTTGAGAGCCACCACAAGCAAGGATGGGCTGTGAAGCTGGGATTCCTCGCTCCAGGGGCAGAGGCGTCAGGGAGACTGGTGTGTGCACTGAATGCATGTGCACACACATATGTGCATACGAGCGGGTGAATAATGTGGCTGCAGGCAGGCCATGGACGGAGAGAAGACTGAGCCAGTAATACGGCCGAGGGACAGCTAAGGAATGTGAAAGAACTGCCCCCCAGCACCCCAGCACCTCTCAGGTGTGGCAGGGACTGAAGCACGCTGGGCATCTGTTCTAATCCAGGCATGACTAATACGTGGCCTGTTTACCGCCACCTACCGAGCCTACTGTCATGGCAGACATCACTAACTGCTCATGACTCCGTTTCTCCTGTTGAGCCAGGACATGGCCTCATACGATTTCTCCACAGCTCTCTACTTAGTATTTGTGAGCTAAAACCATTTTATTTAAAAAGATTGAAACCATTTGTCTCTAAACAGATGGGAATTCTCATGAGTGAAGGGTCCCTGGGGAAGGACAAGACCACAGACTTCCCGTCTCGGCTTTATCACCTTGACGTGGGGGTGGAGTGGGGGGGTGCAGGGCTCCTCCCCAGCAGTCACGGGCTCTACCTCCCTCCTGACTGAACCTCGGTAAGTTCCCCCAATCTCCGAAGAGGCTCAGGAGGCCCCCAGTGAGCCAGGCCAGAGGGACCCAGCTACAAAGCCCCTGGGAAAAGCTAAGAGTAAACCCTACGGGAGGGTCCGGTGGGAGCTGAAGCCTGATGCGGAGGGCTGACGCGGGCCCCTCCCCCATCCTCCTGGGGTGGGGGGAGGCTGGGGGCACACATCGGAAGGAGCGGAGGCAGGGCCGCACCTGTGATGAAGTAGCTGAGCTCGGCATTGAGGCCCGCGTCATTGTCCGTGCAGTTCAGCCAGACCACCCGGAAGTCCCGCGGCACGTCCTCGGACACGGAGACATTGTACACGGCGGGGAAGAAGGTGGGCGTCTCGTCGTTCACGTCCAGCACTGCGGGCAGAGTCAGTGCACAGGGCTAGGCGGGGCTTCCGCTCCAGAGAGCCCAGCGCCAGAGGCGGCAGGAGCCGACACGTCTCGGTGGCGGGCCGGGGGTCCCCACGCCTGCTAGGGTCAGGGCAGGGCTGACCCGAGCTCCTCGGCCTCCCGTGGTCCTGCTCCCCGGGTGCTCTGGTGCTGGTGCTGCCTGCCGGCCACGCCAGGAGAGAGAACCCTGGGGCCTCCCTCCAGTGGGTGCCTCACGACGGCAGCGGTGATGATGATGGCAACGACCGTGACAGTGAGCCTGTGCTAAGTGCTTCCCGTACACACCCCGTGTGCCCCTCCTAACACCCTGACAAGGCAGGCATTCTCAGACACACCAGACAGAGGAGGGGACAGGAGCTCAGAGCAGTTGAGTCACTTGTCCCAAGTCACATAGCAGGCGAGTGGCAGGGTTGGGGTCTCGGGGAGGCCCGCCCCTAGTCTGTCATGGGGTCCTAGGAAAACAGCTGGCTTTGAGGATCCCCCCCACCAAGAAAAGTCTAATTCCCCTTAAAGATGTGTTTTCCCAGCTGATGGGGCTTGGGACAATCTTCACAGTGAAATGACCCCACCTTCCCTCTTCAGCTCCTCGTTGTGATAGCCCCAGGAGAAATGACGGGCTTGCTTGCGGACCTGGCTTCTGCTGAGGCCGGGAGAGAAATCCTCCCTGGGAGCACTGAGCACCTCCCTGTCAGTCACTGGCACACAGCGGGTCCCCAGACGGGCACCAGGGACCCACAAGGCAAGCGTGGGACCGACGGATGAGAGAACGCCTAGGCACGTCTCGGGCAAATGTCTGTACTGAGCTAACCCCCACCTGCACAAGCCCGAGGGGCCGGCAGGAGCCAGAGAACAGGACACATCTTGCCCGTCACACTCTGTACTGACTTGACTTCCCTGTGGTTAGTTCTGCCCCTCTGGCAACAGCTTGTGTCAATGTCCCTGTTTTGTCCCAAGGATTAAAGACGTGACCAGAATGGAGGAGAAATCGTAAGGGGCCTTGGCCCTGCCCTTCTCTTGCCTGCAGCTAACCCCGAGGGCCCACCCACCCCTGTGCAGGTCGCCTCTGCTGTTCGCAGGATCAAAGGCTCTAGGAGGGGTCGGGGACCTTGGCAGTGGGTCCAGGCCCGGGGCTGGGGCGGGGCGGGGGGGGGGGGGGGGGGCTGAAGGGGGGGGGGGGGGGGGGGGGGGGGGGTGGCTACTGAAGGCAGCGGCTCGGTGGGAAGAAGGCTCTGCCGGCATTTTGGACTTGGTGGAGGCAAAGAGGGCTCTGTGCTGAATGGCGTGGTTGAGGAGGACACCCCATTAGCAAGGCACCCTGTGTCCACATAGACAGGGATAGCGGTGGTGGTCGTGGGCTCCCCAGCCCGCCCGGCGCTGCTCCAGGGCCCGTGCGCTCTCCGTGCCGTAGGAGACCCCCGGCCCTCACCTCGGATGGTGAGCGTGCCGGTGGAGCTCTTGGGGGGCGTGCCCGCGTCGCTGGCCACCACGCGCAGCTGGTACTCGGCGATGCGCTCGCGGTCCAGCTCCGCGCTGGCGACCACCACACCCCTGCTGCTGTTGATGAGGAAGTCCATGCGGGGCATGCCCACCTGCATGCGGTAGGACACCAGCCCGTTCAGGCCCTCGTCCAGGTCGATGGCCACCACCTGACGGAAAGCAGGGACCACGTGAGGGGTGGGGACAGGAGGACTTTGCCCCCGAGAAGGGCCCCCTCCTTCCCACTGATCGGCGCTCAGCTCCAGCCAGACATGCCCGCTTCCCTCAGTGTCTCCAGCGGTGCCACTGTTCCCAGCACCTTCCCAGATGCTAAGAGGGCAGCACGTCAGAGCTAAAGGCATCCGGATACATCAGGTGGGGCCGGCGGGGGGGGGGGGGGG
>NW_022589732.1:12490495-12550160 GCF_004348235.1 Phoca vitulina | reverse complement strand
GCCATGGATCCTGGCTGGCTCGGGACTCCGAACCGCATCGTGTTCTAGCAGGTTTCCTGGCTGCTGGCTTGAAGCAGCGGTGACCGCTCCAAGGGCCCTTGGACCATGCGAAGCTCCACTACATAAAACAATCAACAGCGCTCTCCCCTGCTTTCTCAGACAACAACAAGATGGTGGAAAGGTGCAGTGTTTAAGTCACCTGATGATTTGATTATTATTTTGAAACCGTCTTTTGAGGCCACGTGTAGGCAGGCAAACATCCTCTAAACCCCTACACTATTCCCGTCTGCATCTCTAGTCCCGAGGAGAGTTCTCCTGACTCAAGACTCTGATATATTGAAAGTTTCACAGAAGATTCGAGACCTTTGAGGAAATGTGAATAACAATTCAAATAAAAGCTTTGGATTAAGCCAAGACTCTCAAGAGTGAAAGACATCAAGGTCATCTAGTCTAACTCACATCAACAAGCAGGACAAGAGGGTGTCCTCTCAACTTGAATGCTTTCCAGGATGGGGGGCTCACTACTTCTCATTTATCTGCATACAGCTCTAATTCCTGGAGAAAGTTCTTCCACCCATCCAACGGAAATCACTATTTGTCCAGGTTGTAGGGGGCGCCGGGGAACGCACCGCTCCTGTCAGAACCCTCTTCCTGTATCTGAGGACAGTTCCCAAAATAAATGCTCCAGCTCCTTCAACCACCTTTTCATGCCTGAGCCAGTTCCTCTGTGAACTCAGAAGCTGTGCTGTCTGCACTGTCTGTGCGCCCCCGGAGATCGGGCTCTGGGCGGCGCTCATTGGCTCTCTCACCCACCTGCCCCCTCCTATTTGGGGGCTGCTCCTCAGGGACTGGCTGCCGTTCCCTGGATCGCAGCTCCCCCTGCTGGGCATTTGGGAGAATGTCCTGCTAGCGAGATTGCGCCCTAGGACCTTCAAAGACCACTACTCATCTCCTCTCACAGATGAAGAAACTGAGGCACAGCAGGCCTGCAGGGCATCACCAAGGTTACCCACTGTGGTATCCTGACAAGCAACCTGTTTTCTTTGGGTGGGATCAGGCTGGCCCTTTGCCACTGGATCCCGCTGTGTCTCAGGTGTAACCCCTCACAACAGACCCCTGACGACGAGCACATCGGCCACCGTGGATCTCCCGCAGTCCAAGTGCCAGCTTGCTGGACACGCGTGTCTGACTGAATCCCCGCAGCACAGCCAGGCAGGTACTAGTATGAGCCCCATTTCACAGGTGAGAAAACTGAGGCCCAGTGAGGTTGTTTGCTGTAGGTCACATAGCACACAAGTGGAGGAGTTGGGACCCACACTCACATTGGGTGCACTCCAAAGCCCATGCTCTTAATCACGAGGGCCTTCCAGCGTTCCTAAAAGGGCATCATCCTTCCTGAATGAGCCCCTTCAGGGCCTTCTTGACAGAGGGTGATGGAGTGGGAGGCAGAGGGGCTGGGTTCAAGATCAGGCCCTACCTCTTCTTGGCCACAAGTCTCTTTAAGTCTCCTGCCAAGTGGGGAGAGTACCGCCCCCCCCCCCCGCTACTGTGTGGAGCTCATTGGGGCTGATGGGAGAGTGGCCTGCCCATGGAGACAGGGTGCCTGGGCGACACCCATCAACCTTCTCTGTGTTCTAGAACCAGCTACAGGCTTGCGGTGTTGAGAGTCTTGGGCCAGACCTCCATAACCAGGACCTGTTTGACTTGGCTTCCCAGGATTCTGTCATCTTCCTTGGTGCTTTCCCTCCACCTCTCCAAATCCACCTGTCATTTAAGACCCAGCTCAAGCCCCTCCTCCTCCTCCAGGAAGCCTTCCATTACATCTCTCAGAGCACTAGCTCTCCAAGCCCGGTATGTCCTGTCTGGTGGTCTCGGCTGGCATCCCCTGCCTCACCACTGCAAAGTGTTCAGCATGAGGCTAGGCACCCAGGGCCGCCTCTGCCCACCTGCTGGCTGGGTGAGACGAGGTGAGGGAGACAGACCAGGAGCTCAGGCCAGGAAAGGGAAACTCACCTGGTAGACAGAGACCCCGGCCGGAGTGCCTTCCAGCACCTCAGCCACGAAAGGCAGGTTCTGAAAAGTGGGGTCGTTGTCATTGAGGTCCAAGAGGTTCACAAACACCGTGGCACTGCTGGTGGCTCTCAGAGGGGGGCTGCCACCTAGGGGTGCCAGGGAGATGGAAAGAGGGGTGCAAAAGAGACAGGGACAGGGAGAAAGGGGAGGGGGGAGAGGGAGGCAGGCTCAGTGACATTTCCATCCCAGGGGTCCCTCCAGGGAGCAGCCCAGGCCTTGCACCCCCAGCCACTGCCACCCCCTGAGGGTACTCTGCGGGGCTCACAACTGGCAAGTGGGTGTTACCCCATTCTTAGCAATCACGACACAGCCCTGCTGTACCCAGGCCTCAGGACCCAGGGAGGACAAGTCAGGGGCCACCGCCAAGGTGTGCGGGGCTGCGGGGGGCACATACAGTCAGCGACAGAGATGATAATCTTGCGCATCAGCTCCGCCTCGTGGGGGTCGGGGTTCTCCCGATCCAGCATGACGTGGGTGGTGCGGATCTTGCCTGTGCGGTTGTTGAGGCTGTAGAACTTGTTGGGTGGCTGGATGCTGTACACCAGGGTGCCGTTCTCCCCCAGGTCCGGGTCCACGGCCACCACCTGCCCAGGAGGGAGCCCATCCTCCACTGAGCCCAGCCGGGGGAGGGCATCTCTGTGCCCCGCACTGCCTGCCTGGGGATGTCTGAGCTCACACCTGTGTCCCTCCCTCCCTTCCCCCTTCCCTCCCGGCTCCAGTAGGGGGTCTCATGGGGGATGGGAGGCAGGAAGTTCACAAGATGGGTTGGCAGGGGAAGTGTTGAGCTCCTCGGCTTCTTCACTCACTCAGTTTTACCCTAGGCCAGTCCCTTTCCCCACTTAAGCCCCAGCCTTCTATTTCTAGAAGCAACACTTGGCACACACACCAGTCTATGGGAAGCTCTCTGTATCTCATACATGCCAGGCCCTCTGTAAGGACAAGTACCGTGAGCACAGCCCCATGAGGAGGAGGTCTACAATTATGTGCATTTCACACATGAGGCTCAGCGAGGCTCCCAAGGTCTCTTAGCCCAAAGTGGCCCTGGGTCCCTCTGGAACCCACACTAGCAGCCAGCAGGCCAGGCTGCTCGCACATCTTTGTGTCACTGCTTTCCAGACATGTGGGGGTAACACGTTCATGGGCTTTCGGGGGAGCAGGGGGTGCCCAGGAGGTCCATGATCATGGAATTCTTTGGGGACTAGGAATTCTACGGGAGGCTGGGAAGGGCTGAAGAGGCTGAACCTTTGGGAAGAATCTGAAACCCTGGATTTGGGGAACTGGATCCTCCTCCTCAAACCTTCTCTTCCTTCCTTTGGACTTTTTGTGAGGCAATTTGAAAAGAATTAGGCTTCTGGGACACCAGGAATGACAGGGTGGGGGAAGGGAGCCATGGACAAGCCACCCAGTTTAGCGGTGTTTTGGGGCTGCAGGAGGGGGAGGCTGGAGGACAGAGGGGGCTGAGTCTCCCTGCCTGAGAAGGGGGAGGGCCTTTAGCTCTCTAGGCCCGCCACTTGGTTCCCCACTTGTAAGCCTCACCCCATGAAGGGATCAACCTGAGTGCCCTCCTAACCCAGGGCGACCCCCATAACCCATTCTCTCCCCAACCCCATGCCTGCCAATCTTCTGCTTTGGGGAAAACCTCTCTAGCATCTGCCTTCCCCAAGGAGAAAGCAGAGCTCAGGGAGGCATTGGCCGGGCTCAGGGTCACACAGCACGAGCTTTGAGGCTGAGACAGCTCCCACCCTGGAGACCTCCCAGGGTCCCAGGACAGTAGCAGTACGCACCCCTGAGCTCATCCTCTGCCCTGTATGGTAGAGGTCCCTGGGGCACCAGAGGTGGACAAGATCAATGGGAGGGGGGTGGTGACCGCAGTCCCCAGGGCCGCATCAGGACAGTGTCATTCTTAACTCCAGGACGCTCGGCAATGACAGCCTGGCCTCGTCAGCTCCTTCATCTTACTGGATGTGGGGCCTTTTGTGCTTTGGCAGCAGAATCTGTCCCTCCTCTGGCTTAGTCCCCAGCCGGAGGTGTCTCCGGGGCCACCAGACCAGAACAGACAAATGGGCTGCCCTGGCTGAGGGCCCCCATCTTGCCCCAGGGTCTGGAGTGGCCAGGGTGAGAGGCCTGTGCTGGCACTGGACCCTGAGCCCCGCAGGGCCTCCTTCTGCTTCAGACAGGTAGGAGGGGAGTGGGTGCACCTGGCTGCACCAGGGGGCAGGGGTGGGGGGAAGGCCCGAGGGGCCCTCGCTGTGCTATGGGGCAGGTCACCTCAGTTTCCCCAGCCTCTGTAAAGGGGACCCCTGCATTGACAACAGGAGGCAGGGCTCTTAGGCAAGCCAGGGGTCACTTCAGCCTGGCAAAGTCATTCTGCTGACAGACAAAGGAGACCAACAAGCCTTGCATTTCTACAGTGCTTCTCTCTATAGGAGGAGGGTTTTTATCCCCATTTTTCCAGATGGGGAAACCGAGGCACAGAGCAGTTAAATGACCTGTTCCAGGCTAGCAGCTTGTTGCTGAAGGTGCGGAGATCAATTTTACGTGGGGGTTTTGGGGGCTTCTCCTCTCCTCTTCCTGCCCCTGAGTGCAAGTGCCCCAGCGTGCCTGGGGTGGCTGCTTCCAAGGGAGCCTGGGTGGGGGCTGGGCCCTGGCTTCTGCCTCTTGGCCCACTCCCTGGCAGGGGTGGGGGAGGCTGTGTAGAGTCTCACCACTTTCCCTCTCCATTTCCCATGTCACACTGTCGTTTTTCTCCTGGCCTGACGGGGAATAATTCTCTCCCTCTCCCCTCTCTTATTTTGCTGGAGGGCTTTGAAAGGCTCTAAATCAATGCCCATCAGCCAGGTCCTTGAAGGAGCCTACAGGAGCCATGAGGGAGGGTTGAGCCAAAAACCTCACTTGCAAATTGAAAAGGGCCAAGGTGCAAGCTCATGCCGGGGCAGGTGCACACCCTGGGCGCACGGACGTGCATGCCGAAGCACATGCCGGGACAGTTGGCCGTGTGCCGGGATGCAGGCACGTGCTTGTCTACGCACGGCTCTCAAAGTCATTGGCATTTGGGAGAGCTGTGGGGCACACACCCTGACCTCTCTCTGACAAGGAAGACCCAGCCGGACCTGGCAGAGCTGGTGGGGGGGGTGCGGCAGGTAAAGTGGGGAAGAAAGGTGAACAAGTCCCTCAACAACTAGCATTTGCCAATGGTTGAATTCTTACAATGCACCTGACACCGTGCTGGGCACTGGGGTTCAACAGCAGACAAGACGGGTATGATTCCAGCAGAGGTGTGGTGAGAAGAGCTACCATGAATCTACCACTTACCATGTGGCTCATTAAGTAGGGACCACAACTCTATCAGGTGGGGACTCTTACTAGCCCCATTTTCTAGATAAGAAGATTGGAGCACAGAAAGGTGAGGTGACTTGCCAAAGGTCACAGAGCTGGTAAGGAATGTGGCCAGGGTTAGACCCTAGACATTTTGGGACCAGAGGCTGCCCGCTTAATCACTAAGCTACACTGCCTCTGAGTAAGGTAGCAACCTAATAAAGAAATAAAACACAGATGTGGGATCAGCTCCGGAAGAAACAGTGTAGAGAGTGGGCAGAACTACATTAGGCAGGGTGGTCAGGGAGGGCCTCTTCGGGGAAGCGGCATTTTAGACTGGGACAGGTAGAGGAGAAAGAGGCAACTCTGGGAAAAGCAGGGGTGGGGGGTAGAGGGAGAGGAATGCTCTGCAGGGCGGGGGAGGGAAGGGCTGTGCGGAGGCTCTGAGGAGAGGAAGGGTTTACTGGGTTCGGGAGGCTGAGAGGCCAGCGTGCGTGGTGGGGGGACTGAGTGTGGGAAGGGTGGTGGGACAGGTGTCAGGAGGTGGGCAGCCCCTCTGCAAACACGGCCTCCTCCCTAACATCACCTCTGGGTCAGCTGCCCCCGGCCCCTGCCCCGAACTCCCTTTCTCCATCTCAGCCACAGCCCCCACCTCACCCAGGGCCACCTTGTGGCCTTAGAAGGTCTCACAGAGCCCCCAGTGGTATTACACAGTACCCACATATAAATGCCTACGAGCCATAAAATTTAACCGGATTTTATGACTATTCCTTTTAAAATTATTTTGCCATGACAAATTGTACTAATGTACGAGCTTCTTGATTTCTAGTTTCCTGGCCACCATCACACATACCTGGGAATTCCAGAGAATTCCGAAAATTCTTAAGAATTCTAGAAAATCTAACCTACAACTTGTCCTTAAATGCAATGAAATTTTTTCAAACACTAACTGTCATAATATATTTGGTAGATGTTTGATATAACAAGTTCTAATTCTGACTTCACCCTTTTCTGTTTGAACTTCTGAGTCATGATATTTTGTTTTCAGGGCTCAGACACCGAAACACTTGGGGGTCCCCGCCCTGGAGCCGCCTCACACCAGGGGAGGAACGGCCATGCCAAGCCCTTACTGAGCAGTGGGTTCACATGTCCGTCTCCCCAAAGGTAAAGCTGGGGCAGGTCCGTCCAGTAAGAACTGTGGCTTTAACACAGGGTGAAATGGGAACCAGTGGTGGGTTCAAGCAGAAAAGTGACAGAAAGCCCCCTGAACATGGAGGGGAGCCTTGCTGCTCTCTGTACTCCCGAGCTTGGTGAGCATGGGGCCTGGCACACATAGCAGGTGCCCACTGAAGGTCTGCTGAGGTTCCTGGAGAGTGACGCGGCCCTGGATAGCAGGCCTCCGATCCGTTGTCCACACCTGCTAATGTCTCAGAAGGCTGTGAGGAAGTCTGGAGACCCGGAGAGGACCACTGGGGACCAGATCCTGGGAACTGCCCAAGGCCAAGTGCAGTCCCAGTCCAGTAAACCTCTTTGGCAGGTGGATTCTTCAAAAATGGCCTCCCCTGGCTGGTGTCCAATGCAGCCACTTTCTCCCAGGGACACCTGTCTCACTTGCCCCTCAGTTCCCCCGGGGAGGATTTTCGCAGAGACATAAAGCAAAGGTAGGAATTGACCAGACAGGTGCTCCGAGGAAGGCTCTTTTGGGGTCCCAGGTTGGAGTTGTCTTGGCTAGAGCCCAAGTGCCCACGAGATGGCAGCAGAGAGTACCCACAGGATCTCGAGCCCTAGAGAGAGCTGAGGAACTGGCCTAAAGTAGTGGTTTCCACACCCGGCCCTTTGCTTGAAAGAATCCTCCCACAGGGCCTTCAAAAAAGGGAGATTCCAGGGGCACCTGGGTGGCTCAGATGGTTAAGCGTCTGCCTTCGGCTCAGGTCATGATCCCAGGGTCCTGGGATCGAGCCCTCCATCGGGCTCCTGGCTCAGCGGGGAGCCTGCTTCTCCCTCAGCCTCTCTCCCTGCTCATGCTCTCTCTCTCTCTCTCTCTCTCTGTATCTCTGTGTCTCAAATGAATAAATAAAAAAAAAAAAAAAAAGGGGAGATTCCAGATCCCTGACCCAGGCCCTATTGGAATCTCTGGGAGGGGGACCCACCCACCAGTTGAGAGCCATTCAGATAGGGAAAGGAGGACAGGAAGCTTCCTTCAAGGCTGACATCTGCGCCTTCTAGACTCTGTCCCTACTGGCTGTGGTTGGTGAGGGGTGGGGTGGGGAGGCTGGGCCTCACCAGGGTGGGGCAGCCTTCCTGGACTGCTGGATGTGAAATTTTCCCTCCCTTCTCCCATCCCACCCACGTTCTCCAGTTACTCAAGACCTGAGCCACCTGCCAGGGCACCTTGAACCAGCAGAGATGGAGGGCTGGGCCAGGTAGTTTTCAAGTCAGACAGACCTGGGTTCAAGTCCTGACACCACCTCTTATTAGCTCTGGGACCCTGGGCAGACCCCTCAAACTCCAAGACCCAGTTTCCTCCAGAGTACGACAGGAGCCATGAGTCCACCTGCCCCGTGAGATCACTATGAGGGTGAGAGAGAATTCAGAAGGCCTCGGGCAGCGCCTGAGGCACGTGGGGTTACCACGAACTATCAGGTTCACGTCTGTCATGCTGAGCTGAGTGGCTATGGGGCTGGACCCTGGGGATAAACCACCTCAAATGAAGCCAAATGGTGCACAAGGGTGAGGGGAGGAGATGACCCAACAAATGTGAACCCCAGAGCTGATCAAGTGGGGTGCTCAATCCTGGCTTTCCTCATCTTCCCCAGGATGCTGGCTCCAGTCTAGACTCCTGAGACTTTGGCCACGTCTCCCCTGCTCCCCACTCTGAGTCATATCCCTGCACGCAGCGCATACAGGGGCCTAGGCAAACCTGGAATATTCCAGGCCAGAAAAATCCCTGGGTGAACTTCAAATACCCCACTGGGGCCAACCTGTCGGGAACAGAAGCGGTGAAGGAAAGGTGGGGGGACAGAGCCTACATTGTGTGACTTGAGGAGGCGGCCGGCGCCTTGCTAGGGGAGGGTGAGGGCACTCCTCTGGGCACAGACAGAGTCCTGGGGTCTCAGCAAGTGTGGTTTCTAGCTGAACCAGCCCTAGCTGCCTGGGCACTGTCCCTGGGCTGTCTGTGCTCCCTTTGACAAAGCCCGAAGAAGCCCACTGCCTCTGAGGCCGGGTGACGGCTTTCCCCCAGCCTCTGACTACCTTCCACCACGCAAGAGAGCTTCTGGAAGTCTGCTCCGTGGGCTGGCTCAGAGGGAAACAGGAAGTCCGTCGGTCCCACATGTGCCGGCCCATAGGGCTCACGAAGGAATGGCAGACACCCTGAGAAGGGCAGCCTGGAATTCTGCTGTCCCACCACCACTCACTGTGGTCACGTCGGAGTCTGGAGGGGTCATCTCCACCAGGTTGATGTAGTAGGGGGCGTCCTTCCAGGTGGGGTGGTTGTCGTTGATGTCCAGGAGGGTGATGTTTACCTGCGGGGCCACGAGGAGCAGAGAGGGAGGTGTCTGGCTGAGCGGTGCAGGGACGGGGCCCACGAGAGGGCACACTCAGGGGCCTGAGGGGCATCTCAGCAGGAATTCCACGGGCTCCACCCACTTTGGAGGCCTTGGGGCAGGGCCTGGGCTTTCTAGCACAGGAGGGAGCCAGGTCCCTCCAGGAGAAGAGCATTTAGGTGCTGTCCCATCAGGAAGGAGAGGGATGAATGCAATGACCCCTGAAATTCTTCCTGTAATGGGGGACATCTCTCAGCCGTCCCAGGCTTGGCGGAAGGGGATGGACAGGGTCGGGGATCTGGTAGGATCCCTTGAGATTCCGTCAGTCTCGGCTATGAGCCAAGCAATTTCCCTGCTCACCTGCCACCCAGGTAAATTATTTATAGGGCTCAGAATCCTATTAGCAGCCTCCCAGGATGGAATGGGGTTCTGGGGATTTTTCTGCCAAGTCCCTGGCCAAGCAATACAGACCCCCACCCCTCTGGCCGGGCAAGGATGGGGGACAACTGGGATGGGGGACAGCTGCTGTGGATAGGGTGAGGGCCAGGCAGAGAGGTCGGGGAGGGCTCCTGAGGGAGAGCCAGAGAAAGCAAGTAGGATCAAGGAGGGGAGGTGGCTAGAGGGACCTGTCAGTGGGTCTTTCTACTTCCTCTCCCATAGGGGGGCTTCCTGCTTCTCACTGCCCCCCACCCCCCGGTCTCTTCTGCAGCCCAGAGCTCAGTCAGGACCCTCAGATGTCCCTTCTCTAGCTTCCTATATCTGAGGCACCTTGGTGGGATGGCAAGAGCTTGGATGGGGGTTCTGGGCCTTGATGGATCCTACTTACTCCTGGTAGGGAAACCTAGGCATCGTTTCTCAGCACCAGGGTTAAGGCCCTGCTTCCTGATCAGAGCCACTCTTTCTGGCAGGAATACCTGCTCCTTGTAGGAGCCCCGAGGGAGGGGCCTCTGGAGCTCATCCTTCTGCCATTTGCCCAGCCGGTCTTTCGGGGACAGGGGAGGAACATTTGTCCCTCCTGAGTCCCCCACGTCCCTGGTGGGAATGCCCTTCTTCCCCCTCGCTGCAGTGGCCCCAGGGCTGACCTTGGCTGACAGTGAGTTGGTATCTGCCACCCTCCCCCCACTCCCAATGCATCAGGACACAGGTTCGACCTGCAGATGGGCCAGGGGGCAGCTCCTGGGCAGCAGGTGGGGAGCAGGGGGCGGGGGAGGGGTGGGCACTCACAGTGGCAATGCCAGTTTTCTGGTTGTGGCCCACACCCCCGTCCACGGCTCTCACGATGAGGATGTATTCAGACTTGGTCTCACGGTCAAGCAGGGAGGTGGTGGTGATTTCGCCTGTGGGACGGAGGGATGGGGTAGGCCAGGGAGAGAGCAGGGAAAGAAGGAGAGAGTGAGGGATATTTACATGATCTGGCAGCGTGTGTGCATGTGCTGGGGGTGTGGGATGGTGCTCGTAGGGGTTGGGGGGGAGCACCCATGCCCCGGGAACCGGAACCTCTGAGGTGGCAACATAACCCCCTGATAGGGAAGTCTTTTTGCATGTGGGACAATCTAGGCGGAGGATGGGGTTAGGGGCTGGGGAATGGGGCGGGAGCACCCCTGGCCTCAAGCTCGGTCACAAAAGACCTCATTTTTAGACTTGTGACATGATCTTACTGGCGCTGTCACTTGAGACTTGTTACTTCAATCCTCTGTGCCTCAGTTTCCTCATCTGGTCAAAAAGGGAAAAGTAATAGGAACTACCTCAGAGGGCTGTCAGGGATTAATTTGGTGGACATCACAGAAGGCTTAGAACAGTGCCTGGCACTGTTTATTCAGATAGTCACAGAAAAACAGGGACGACACGGAAATGGATGATGTGTTTTACACACGTTCACACTGGTGACTCATTATTGGACAAGTCAACCCATAAAGCATTGATAATAGTCATAAAATAAGTGACCTTGTAACATGATTCTATTGCCTTGAGGATTTTTTTAGTGTATAAACGAGTTATTCCGTTAACTACAAACATTTAAAACTGACCACTTATCTGCCTGTTTTGGGGCTTTTCTTTGTATTTTGGTGTAACTGAAACACAGAGGTCACCCTGGTCACATATGGAGTGGTATGCCACTGTTTGATAACTGGTTCCCCAAAGCAGGCAGAAAGGAAGGAAGGAAGGAAGGAAGGAAGGAAGGAAGAAAGAAAGAAAAGAAAGAAAGAAAAAGAAAGAAAGAGAAAAAGAAAGAAAGAGAAAAAGAAAGAAAGAGAAAAAGAAAGAAAGAGAAAAAGAAAGAAAGAAAGAAAAAGAAAGAAAGAAAGAAAAAGAAAGAAAGAAAGAAAGAAAGAAAGAAAGAAAGAAAGAAAGAAAGAAAGAAAGAAAGAAAGAAAGAAAAGCATTTGCTGATTTTCATGGTGTAAATACTCCCATCAGGGCCACTGTAAGCTGCTGACTTGATGGCCTGGAACCAGGAATGGAGGAGATGCTTGAACTTGGCTCTCAGGAGCAGGTGTAAACTGGTCCCTGCTAGCCTCCGCACATGGTGGTAGGTAGGCCGTTTACCTCTGACCTGGGCCATGGCAGAGAGCTATGCTTCGAGGACAGTGAGGCCCAGATCCGAATTCCGATTATGGCCCTTTCTACATGTTTGGCCTTGGAAAAGTTACTTAATTTCTTTGAGCCTCAATTTTCTCATCTGTAAAATGGAGATTAGTATGCTTTCCAACCAGAACTCTTGGGAGGATTCAATAATTAACAGAGCTATAGGTAAAGCTCCCAGCACACAGGAAATGCTTATTGCCTTCTCCAGACTATGAGAATTCCCCAAGGCGGGGACTGTATACCATCCATTTTTTTTTTGTTTGTTTTTTATCCCCCTTGCCTGAGCTGTGCCCCATGAGACAAGTTACTCAACTTCTCTGTGCTTGGTTTATTCTACCATAAAATAAGGGAGCTGGGCCAGATGGTCTCACATTTCCCTCCCTGCCACTCTGGCCTGTCCTCTGACCTATGCAGGACTGAGCGGGGAGCTGGGGGTGGGGACAGGGCAGGGAAGGCGCTAAGGACAGAAACAAAAGACCGGCAAAGGTTGGCCCACCAGGCCATGTTCCTTGCTGGGGCGGTGTCAATTAATTGGCAGGGCAAGGAAGAAATTAATCTCTAAAAAGTTTTAAACATGAACTTGTCTGCATGATAGATGGCTCCTCCTGTCTGGGAAATTAGATCCAATTAAGGCCACCTTTGTGGAGTGGGCCTGGCTAATTTGACCGAGGAGCTCAGAGGAAAACACTTACACCTTCATGGCTGAAGGAGCTGTGTTAAGGCAGCAAGAAAATGTCCATGTCATTATTAAAGGCCCCAGGGTGGAGATGTGGTCCCTGGCTGGGGAGGCAGCCGGGTGCTGAAAGGTCAGCGTGCCCATCACCACATGTGGGTGGTAACGTGCGGCTCTAACGTGGCTTATATAATGTAGCACTTAAAGTCTGGGCTCCGGAGTCAGAAGTTCAGGCTCTCCAAGTCCTCGGTCAAATTACTTAACCTGTCCTATGCCCCAATTTCGCCATCTGGAAAATAAGGGTGATGCTAGTACCTGCCTCAGAGTGGTGGAGGTGATAAACGGGCATGATGCTCGTCTGAGCACCTGGCTAATGCTCGTGAATTATATTATTCTGAGCCCCCTGGAAATGCAGACTCACTGGGGGCAGATGCTCCTGCAAGCAGGGAGGAAGACCCCCATTGCGTCAGAGGTGGAGTAAGAGGCCCAGGACGGCCCTGGACAGGTCTAGCCTTGTACATGTCAGTACCGTCTGCTCCCCTCGCTTCCAGGAAAAGGGGATAAAGAAAGCCTGAAGGCAGACTTGGATGGTGGGGTGCATGGGTCACAGGAAGATTTAATGTCTCCCCGCAGCCACTTGCAGCAGGGCTGGCCAGTGTCCATCAGACCCCTGCTCTCTTTCCCAGGCTAGAATGCCTGCTGCAAAGGGGCTGTCAGGCCAGAAACGACCTCCCCAGGCTGCCTTCCATCTAGATGTGGGGCTATTGCCTGCTTCTGGCCAAGAGGATGTGGGCAGAAGTAATGCATGTCACCTCCAGTCCTGGCCCATACACATCTCCTTAGACAGCATGCCAGGTGCTCTTCCCCTCTGCAGTGACCTTGGAGCCACAACATGGAAGGTGCCTGGGTCCCAGAATCGCCATGCTCAAGGCTGTCCACTGAACATGGCATTGGATTGCTGGGTGAGTCAGAATTTCTGTTGTGTTGAGCCCCTGAGATCTCAGGGTTGGCCAGCTTGGTACCTTCAGTGCCCTTATCTAATACAGAAACGGGTATTTAGAAGTGGGGAGCCTTGCATGCCCACTAAGTAGCCTGGGAACCCCATGAGGGCAGCCATGTCTAATTCCATCCTGTGCCCCAGCACCCAGCCCCTGGCGGAGAGCAGGCCCCCACTGACATCGAATGAGGATATGAATGAATGTCCAGGGGCCTCCTATTCCTTCCCAGCTTCTGACCTGGGGTCTCCTATTGCTTTTGTCCTCCCCCTTTCCTCCCAGCTTCGAGGGAGAAAGATCTGAAGGGAGGCACGTGGAGAAGGGGGAAGAAAGCTGAGAGCTTCATGGACTGAGTAGGGGGTCGGGGCTGGGGGCCCCTGGGTGAAAAGACCAAAGAGAATGATGAGGAAGACGTCACTGTGTTAGCCCTTGCTGTGTGCCAGGGACTACTCTAGGAGTGCTCCCTGTAACAACTCATGTGATCCACACTCCACCTAGATCTAACACGACCATCCTCATTTTGCAGGGGGGAACCCAAGGCACATGCTGTGTTAAAAGGAGGAGCCAGGGTTCAAGAAACAGGTCAGCAGCCGAGGGAGGGGGACATGGAGGCTTGAGAAAAGAGATCCCCCACAGGGTGGTAAGTTAGCCCGCTGTTTGTAAAATGGAACACATTTGAAACATAACAGGGCTCTTCACCGTTGAAAGACATCCTTTGTGGATACATTCATGTTCCAATTTTTTGGGGGGGTTAAGATCACTAATCACACTCAAGTTCATATGTCAGGGGTGAAACCAGATGCTCAAAGCTGGCATGCTCCAGATGAGGGCTTCCTGGGAAAGGAAGGGAGAACTTGGCTCAGGGGCAGGTCCTGGGCTGGGCATGGGGAGTCGGCCTGAGGCCCGGAGGACAGGGACCATGGGGCTCACCTGAGCGGGCGTTGATCCGAAACTGGGAGGAGCCCTCTAAGGAGTAGATGATGGACTCCTGACCATACTCCCGGGAGCGGTCCAGGTCTGTGGCATTCAGGAACAGCACTGTGGCTCCTTCCGGGAGACAAATGGGGGGAATGCTCACCCTAGGCTCACAGCTCCAGGCCCTGGGAGCAGGACCTGGTACCTCCTGCTGACCAGCCTTCAGGAGGCAGGAAGCCTGCCACTGGGACACCCAGGGATGAGAGTGGGCTCAACCACCAGAGCTCCCAGGGCTGCGTGGGGACAAGGCTCCATGGGGGGGGGGTCCCGGAGCCTGGGGTGGATTACACCCGCCGCTCTTGCCCCCCCGCACCCCAAGAGCATACCACTGCTCTCCCCTACCTCTCTCTGGCTGCTCACCAGAGAAAATACACTCAGATTGACCAGCTTTGACTTTGAGTCAAAAAGAAATGAAGCCCTATATTAAATTATTCCACATTTATTGTATTCAATTTTGGTCTTGTTTCATCTTGTTCACAAGGGAGAATTTATAAGGGTTTTTATTTTCTCTTTAATGTCTAGTTAAGGCCCTCACTTTCATGTCCATCTCTGTGAAACCCTGGGTCAGGGGACCAGCCTTTGCACTGGCCCTCGCCAGAGACCCTGAGAGCCGCTTGTCCGAGGCCACGTCTGCTGGGCTGTGGCTCCAACCACCTCCTGTCTCCCACTGCCACCTAATGGCCACACTGAGGAGATTCAATGGGTGGACTTGTAGACTCATGGCACCCAGGCTGGAATCCCAGGGGACCTCTGGCCACTAAGCCTCAGCTTCTTCCTCTGTAAAATGGGTCTATCTAGAAAGCCAGCTTGTGGGGTTGTTGGTGAAGATCCCAGGGAAAAGCATGCAGGCTGCAGGCTCATGGTAGCTCTCACTGAGCCACAGATGGGGGTTATTATTGTGTGGAAGAATCAAGAGTCCCAGGGGTAGTAGGGGCCAGGCAGGGGGCTGTGAGACAGGCAGGTCTTTCTGGCCCCTTCCAGGGAGTGTGAGGCCTCCAACTCTCAGTCTTACCCTGAGCAGGGTGACAGGTACATGGGCCTTGACACACCCTTTATCCAAGTGCAAAGTGGAAGAGGATTAAGTGCCATGGTGAAGGCCTCTCCTAAGCAGAGGCCGTGGGGACGATGGGGAATGCAAGGGGTTGCTTCAGTGCTGATCCTCTCCAGGGGATGCCTGACTAGGACAGGGAAGTGTGGGCTGGGCATAGCCTGGAACCCACCCAGGAAGTCATCAGAACCAGGAAGGTATCTGGAGACTCTCCTGAGAAGGCCCCATGGTGCCACAGAAGGTCACCCTCCAGATGCAGCAACTCTTCCTGATTGGGGGGGTTTTCCCCACCAGAATAGTCCACCCTGGATGTAAGGGGGAGCTGTCAGCCTGCCCCAAGAACAGAGCGGGTCCCCAGGAACCCGAATGTGGAGCTGGTGGTCCCGGGTCTGCAAGCTGGGCCCTGCCACCAGAGACACGGCCGAGAGACGTTCTCACTTAGGAACATAGGCCACCCTGGCATCACAGCACCATGATTCAGTCCCTCTGTACATGCTCGCTTAATCAAGGTCGTTCCATTACTGATGGCTGACTGTTCTCTCCCTGCTAGACTGCAGCTAGGAGACTGGGGACCAAGTACCCAGCATAGCGCCTGCACATAGTAGGTGCTCCGTAAACAGCCGCTGGCTGGCAGATAACGGGACTTGTCATGGGTGTGTCTGCTGGCTTCCTGCCTTCACAGCCTCCCCCGCCCGGGCCCGTACCTGCCATGATGTTCTCCACCACCGAGACGAAGTAGGCAGGCTTGCTGAAGGTGGGCGGGTTGTCGTTCTCATCCTGGATGGAAGGGAAACAGACAGGTTGTCAAAGCCAGGGAGGCCATCAGGGCCGGTCAGCTGTCCAAGGGGAGGCTCAGTGTGGCTGGCACGGAGGAGCTTTGGCCTGGATGTACAACCAGAGCCGGGTGGGGTGTCCCGGGGGGGAGACGGATGCTCCCCTGGCTGGGCTACAGTTCGGGGAGGGAGGACAGGCCTTGGAGAGACACGTAAGGGCCACGAAGATGGAGAAGGAAGGCAGCAGGTGGAGCTGCCTATTACTCCCAGCTTCCCTCTCTCCCGTTGGTCTTCCAGTGCAGCTCCAAGCTTACTCCTGTTCTGCTCAGCTCAGCATCCTCCATGCTGGGGGTGCCCACTCGGAACTTCCCTCCCAGCTCCGCCAAGACGACGGTGGAAGGTTCTAGGACCCTCCCCGCCAAAAGTGAAGGGAGAAAGGAACACCCTGCCCTGAAGTTCCTGGCTCTCAGAGCCTGAATTCCAGGCTCCTCTGTACATATAAGAACAGGGGCTCCTCTACCCACCGGGGCAAACCCTGGCCCAGAGCCTACCACCTCCGGTTCTCGCCTTGCCCAGCCTCCACCGGAGACCAGCTCAGAGGGACAGTGGCCAGGGGCTGGTGCAGGCCGAGGGGTTGAAGAGGCACAGCCTCGGCCTCCTCCTGCTCCCCCCGCTCCTCTGTCTCCCTCTTCCATGCTTGGGGCGATTCCTACACCCTTTAAGACTCTGGTCCTCACCCACTGCTTTTTGTAATCATTCAACATGAATTTCTTCCTGTTCACCTCTTGGAGGAAGCCCCACTGACCCCCTGACTCAGAGCCTCTTCCCTTCCCCTGGGAGCCCTGGGGGTAGCAGCCTCTGGGGAGCCTCCAGGCTGCAGTGTTCATGGCACGTGCTCCTACAGGGCCTCCTGCCTCACGGACCTGGGAGCTCTTTGAGAGGAAGACTGCCATAGAAGCCCCCTTTGCTGGCATCACTTATAGCTGAGTGGCAATGAAAGAGAGGGAGGCATGACAGCTTGGAACTGTCGAGATGTTGGTCTTGGAACTTTCGAGAATCTCATCCTGCCAGACTGCGGACTGCAGGTGCCCAGAAAGGAATGCTGCTCTTCTTCCCCAGCCTGTCCCCAGACTCTGGGCTGTGCACCAGCTGCCCACCCCCCACCCCGCCTCAGAGAACCGGTGGTGTGAAGACTTGCCTGACGTCCAGGGCCCCAGCAGCATGCCTGGGCATCCCCCTGGGGCGGGCGCGAGTGCCCCGTATCCGTATATATTTAAGTCTTCTGCTTGGCTGCACGAGACGGCGCCGGGAATGTCAGTGGCAGAGCACGAGGCAGAAACTTATTAGCGGTGATATTTCCCCGGATCCTGGCACTGCATTTGCTATTAGTTCTAATTCAGCGGCTTCCTCTACAAAAGCTTATTGTCCCCGAATGGGAAATCTACAAACCAAGTTTGACTTCTTTATTAAAAACCAACAAGCAGTGGGTGAAAAGGAATCACCTGGCCCCTCTCGCCCGCCGCTTTTTCCTCCAGGAACCTCATCGCCCTGATCTGTGCCAGAAGCGCTGTCATGAGCTTCTCATCTCTTGTCTTCGCTGGGTTCCTCCCCTCCCCCCACCAAGTTGAGAGAAAATCCCTTTGGTGGACAGAAGAGGCAGCTTAGCCAGGTGATAGCTACTTAAAAATCACCCACGTGCAAAATCAACCCAAAGGCACACGTGACTACACCATCCCAAAGCCCTGCTCGAGAGAGGATGTTCACTCACAGCCAAGGTGGCACCTGTCTTTGTTGCCAGACCCCCCACTTCCCTGCTGTCAGGGCCAGAGCACGCCCGGGGGGAAACTGTAGGGCCCTTGCTCAGCTGCAGGACAGCTCTGAGGGAATTTGAAAATGACCCTATTTGCTGGGCTCAGGTAGCTCCAGGCCGAGTGGATCCCTGCCACCACCCACCCCTGCACACGGAGACCCTGCTGACTGGTTTCAGGGAGGGAGGCGAAGGCTGCTGACCGCTCTTTTATTCACAGTAAATGAAAGGTTAGTTTGGCTCCTTGGCCACCCTCTGGCCCCCCCGGAGAAGCTGAGGCAAAGGGAGAAAGAGGCTCTTTCTGGGTTCCTTAACTGAGCCACAGGTGGGGAAGCTGAGGTTTGGGGCAGTCCCTGGGTTTTAAGATCCCACTGGGGCAGACCTTTGAAGGTCTTGCTACTCAAAGTGTGGTCCGCTGACCTGAAGCATCAGTGTTGCCTGGAGCTTGTTGGGAACGCAGAGCCTCAGCCCTTGCTTAGACTCACTAAATAAGAATGTGCATTTTAAGAAGCTCTCCAGGAGATTCACATGAACCTTGAGGTGTACTGGTCTCAGTTGCATGCAGATAGGGATTTCCGAGGCTTCAGGCCTTGGAATGTAGTGGAAAGGATGTGAACTCAGGAGTCAGACAGGTCAGGACTGAAATCCTAGCTTACTAGGACTGGAAGCAAACTCAAGTGCTGCTTACTAGCCAGAAAGTGAGAAAGGCACTGGGGATCCTGGACCTGCTAGATTGCCTCATCTGTGGAATGGGATTGGGAGAGATTGTGTAATGTGACAGCACCTGACATGTTAGTGGCGCTCAAGAAGTTTTAATTTCCATGTGGCCAATTCTGCCTGTCCATCCCTGGGCTGGTGTAGAACACCTCAACTTATTTCCCGACACCTCCCCTATTCTCACCCTCTCCCTCATCCGCTTTCCCCAAACTGAGAGCGCATTCTTCTCTGTCTGGCTGAGTTCTCTGGAACTCTCATTTGGACTGGAGATAACCCGGAGCACGGATGCTGCCAGTGGTATGCACGTCTGTCTTATCAGCTGTGATGACAGCCAACATTACAGGTGCCAAGTGCCACCTGCGTGATCTCAATCCTCACGACAATACCACGATGCAGTACCACGATTATCCCCATTTTGCATATGAAGAAACTGAGGCTCAGAGAGACAGAGTTAAGGACCCCAGGTCATAGAGTTAGAGAGTGGCAGAGTTGGGTTTCAAAGCCATACACCTCCAAAACTATGTTCCTTCCTCCATTCCCTGAGGAGGGGGCAGGTTTCACAGACGCCTTTGCATCCCTCCCGGCCCCGCTGCTGCACCTGCACACGGGAAAAGTCACCGTGCCCGAGCAGAGAACACCAGCTGGTTGAAAATGGTGGGTGGGGCGGTCGGGCTTAGGAGCGTGACCAGGACTGGGGCGCTTTGGGGGCTGTGTTTAATCAAGATTGGTAAGCTAGGGTCAGGGCCACGTGGAGAAGAATACCAAGACGTGGTCACGATTGGCAGGGAATGCATTCTGGCTCTTTGGTGCCCCCCACCTCGGTGCTTCAAAGTGGGGGGCTGTGGATAAAAGGCAAGCAGCGAGTGTTTAGGCTTCTGTGGATCTCCTCTTTCCCAGCTGCCCCCTCCCCCTGGCTTCTTCCCACTCCCTGAAACCTGCGGGGCCCCAGAGTCTCTGCTTTTCCCTTTGCTGGTTCTGCACAGCCTCACCCTCTGATGCCACCCCTAAATCCTGCTCCTGCATGCCCACCTGCAGGCTCCCCCCAAGCCATCACCCTCAGCCTCATCACTGCCAGCGCATCCTATGCAGTAAGCAAGGACCGTCCCACTTGGCAGTTGGCCCTGGAGCTCTGCCTTGGGTTGAGAGGATGAGCCTTAGCAAAGCCAGGTGTGGGTCAGCCCCAGACGCTGCTAGTGAAGCCATCTGGGACAGGAAGGTCATCCAGCACGCCTGCTCCAGAAGAGATTTTCCTGAGCGTATGTCAGATCACAGTGTATCTCCTAACCTGACAATCTGATCTAATCCTCCTGGAGCCCGTAATGCACTAACTCTTCCATCAACATGCATTCAACCGCTCCGGCAGGCAGCAGCTTTTATGAGATGGGGGGGCGGGGGGCATGCTTGCGCATGCGCAGTGGGGAGGTCTCTGGTGGGGAAAGGCCCACTGGCGCCGCGTCAGACCATGATCTGCATCCCTGGGATCACTAGGGGAGGAGCACGGGGCAAATGAACCAGCATGGAGATGGATTCAGTGACTGATAATTTCAGACATGGAGAGCACTAACATGTGCTTGATATTCATGTCAGACAAGCTGTGGTTTGGTTTCAGGCCCCTTTAGATCTTCAGAGGAGCGGGCAAAGGAAAGAAAAAAGGAAGAGGGGCATATAGAGAGAGGAAGAGACACAAGAGGGATGACCTCCCCGTAATTCCCTTGAACTTCACAAAGTATGGCTCTAAATGAGGGAATCCCATGACATTTCCTCCTGCTTGAGCCTCAGTTCCTGTTCCCCATCAGCGGGTGTCCTGAGGCCCCCTAATGAAGTTAGAGCAGGATGGTGGGGGTCTCGCATTCCAGGGCCTGGCCTCCCCGGCTGAGCTAGGAGGCAGCTTACCTGCTGCAGCAATGGCAGAAGTTTGCGAGGGGCAGCCTTTGGGACAGTCTGCTGGGTGACTCCCAGAGCTACGGGGACAGCCGAGGATGTAGGGACATAGTCTGGCACCACTGGCTTCAGGCAGGGTCCCCAACGCTCTGGGAAGCACTCACCACCCCTTACCCTGAAAGGGCAAGACCAGCACCCCTGGGTACTTACAAACACCTCGATGGTGACAGGGACAGTGCTGTTCAGAGGGGGGTTGCCAGCGTCCTTGGCCATGACTGTCAGGTAAATCAGCCCGTTGGGTATCTGCTCATAATCCAGGGGACGGCTCACGCTGATCACTGAAATGACAGGAACAGGGCCCCAGGCCCCCTATAAGCAGACTTCAGATGCCCATCCGGCCAGGGGTCTCCTTCGGGCAGAGAGGGTGTGGCTGGCCCAGGCTGGCCAGCTCTGCCTCATTCCCCGCCCCCAGCCCCGCCCCTTGCTCTGAACTCCTGGAGCCTCACGGTCTTGACTTCGGTTTACTGACGGCCTGATACGTGTGAGGCACAGTGCTGAGAGCACGGCAGCTGTTGACTATCTTGGTGGTGATGTAAGCACCGCTTTACAGGTGAGGAAACCAAGCTCAGAGAGGCTCAATAACTTGCCCAAAGTCACACAGCTAGAACCTTGATAGAGGCGGGACTTGAGCCTAGGTTTGTCTGAATCCAGAGCCCAGGCTCTTCCCCAGTAGGTGCTATTGCCTGCTTATCTGTCTGTCTGTCTCACCCACTTATCTGGCACTCTCCATCAGTCTGGAAGCTGCTCGGAGGACAGGGTCATGCCCCAGGCTCTCTAGTTTGGTCTCTTACCAAGTTCTCCCTCCAGATACACACAGAGTTCACCCACTTACTGCCCAGCCTCAGGGCGGCTGGGGGTGATGCCAACAGTGGGGTGCAGATGGCAGCTCCCTCCTCAGTCTCCTCTGGCCCTGCCCGTTTCCTCCCATGGCCTTTCTCCTCTCTCTTCTTCCCTCCCTCGCCTCCTCCCTTTACCCTGTGGGCTCTCCATGCCCATCCCGTCCAGCAGCCTTGGGAGGACACTCAGGTGTTGCCAACTTTACTCTCAGCAGAACTCTGCTTGAAGGTGGTGAAGACACCCCTAAAGCCAGAGGCAGGCAGAGGTGGAGAGGGAGGATTTGGGGGGAGCTGAGAGATGCCCCCCTCTCCTGTCCCCACCACTGCATATGCCTGAGCTCTCCCACGGGTCGCTCCTGCCTGGGGAGGGAAGGCATATTGGCTCTGGCGTGGGGGGCACAGGTGGTCTGCCGGGGCATTACGACAATATGAAATCACCACTTTCTATGTGGAAAATGGAAGCAAAAGCATTGCTTTAGTAATATAAAACCTAAGGGAGGGTCTAGTCAAGAAGAGGACAGAGTGCTGGACTCAGAGTCACCCAAAGCGCATCTGTTCTGCGTTGGGGGCACCTAACCCATCTTCAAGCATTTGGGAAGCTTCCCAGAAGAGGGGAGGTCCAAATGAGCCCTTAAAGCTAGCCAGAGGTTATTGGCTTAAAGGCCAAAGGGAGGCAGAACAAAGAGACTGGGAGGAAGGGTTTTCCTGGCAGAAGGAATAGACTCTGCAAAGACATGGCAGTGACCCCTAAGAGGAGAGTGTCAAGGGATTCAAAGAGGCTGGGTTCAGTGTGGAGACAGAGGTGCTGAAAGAAGAGGCTGCAGAGGCAACCAAGAGTCAGATCACCCCAGTGTCATTGGACCCCTCTGCTGTATGACCTCGGGCAAGTCACTCCCTGTCTCTGGGCCTTTGTTGCCCCTCATCTGAAAAACAACAGGGTCTCAAGATCTTGGAGCTGAAGGCTACTGCTGCTACCCCCTGCCCGGGTTCCGGGGATCAGGAGTCACAGGGGGCTGGCGGGGCAAGGTCCAGAGTCTGGGACTGTGCCTGAGCCAAGCAGGGAGTGGCCACCGCCTGGGAGGCAGCTGAAGCAGGCCCAGAGCATCGGGAAGTGTGGCTGACAAGCCTCTACCTTATGGACCTGGCCAGGCAGCCTGGGTAAGAACGAGGAGCCCTGCAGACTGTGGTAATATTGGATGAGGGGCTGCCCATGGCCTGAGACCCAGAGAAAGACAGAGCTGATCCTAGAGAAGGGCGATGCCAGGCCTGTGTCACTCGCCCCCGCTGATGGGCTGTGGACCAGCTCCCTGGGTTGTCCAGGGTGTCTAGGAGACAGACGGCCACCCCCCTCCTCAGAGGGGCATGAGGGTGCAGCCCTGCTCTGGCCCACCGCCCCTCCTCCCTGGGCTGGGCCCTCGTCCCCAGCACGCCTACCTCCGTAGCCCTCATACACGCTGATGTCGAAGTAGCTGCCAAAGGCGGAAGCGTTGACGATGCTGTAGGTGATCTGGTTGTTGGGAGAGGAGTCTTCATCCGTTGCCTAGAGGGAAGAGTACAGACAGGGCCCGTGAGCCCTCAGAGGCTGGGCGGGAGGGGAGGACTGGCCCCCTCGGGATCCCCTGCTTTGGGTGATCCAGGCCCTCCTTGTCCCTCAGCCGGAGGCCACCCTCTGGCTCCCAGCAGACACACCTCATGTCGGGGTGTGGAGGTAGCGTGGGAATCTAGAAGGTCAGCTGGAGGCCTAAGGGGAAGAGGGAAGGCCAGGTCTTACCCCGGGATGGAGAGGGTCACCACCATCCCTGGCACGACCATCTCACAGATCCTTCAGTCTCAGCTTGAACACCCCACCCACAGAGGCCTTCCCTGACCTCTGGACCAGGTAGGCCCCGCGCTGTGCACCCCATTAGTCCCTCTGCACCTAGCTGTGGCTTCCTGTTCCGTTTTTGCTTGCCTCCCTCAGACTGTCAGCTCCATGCCAGCAGGAACCGTACACTTCTTTTTTTTTTTTTTAAAGATTTATTTATTTAACAGAGAGAGACAGCGAGAGAGGGAACACAAGCAGGGGCAGAGGGAGAGGGAGAAGCAGGCTTCCCACTGAGCAGGGACCCTGATGCGGGGCTTGATCCCAGGACCCTGGGATCATGACCTGAGCCGAAGGCAGACGCTTAACAACTGAGCCACCCAGGCGCCCTAGGAACCTTCCACTTCTTGATGGCTGCTGCATACCTACAATCTGGCACAATCTTTGGCACATAGTAGGTGTCAAATAAATGCATACTGCATGAACGCAAAGTGGAGGGAGTGCCCTGGAATGAGGTCAGAGATCTCTCTTCCCCTTGACGGTCTTCTGGGGTGACTGAATTAATTAGCTGCTTTTCAGAGGTCTCTGTTCCGAGAGAGCCTCCAAGCCATCCCACCACTCTGGTGTACCGGGAGCTGAGTGGGGCGTGACGGCACGGTCGGTGGGTTCTGCCTTCTCTGCATCCCCCCGTGCCCACCCCTGGTCCCTTGCCTTCATCCCTGCGTGCTTCAGAATCCAGTTCTAAAGGGAGGCTCTGGGTCCTCTCAGTCTGGGTGGGCCCACTGGGGGAGGGGAGTGGGGACATTAAGAAGTCTCTGGTCAGAGTTACTCTGCGTGGGGGGAACTCACTGCAGGAGGACACTGGGAGTGTGGGGTCCCGAGTTCTGGTCCTGGCTCTACTACCCCACCGCCTCCTCATGCCTCTGGGGACTGCCTCTCCCCTCCCGTTTCCCCTTCCGTGACATGGTCTCTGGTTCCTTCTAGCTGGGGCCGTTCCAGATTCCAAGCAGCCACCAAGGGGCCCGGATGGGGGTCCTTCTGCGAGATCCTGCTCACCACTTGCCAAGGGAGAGGGGGAGGACATTCCCTTGCTGAACGGTGACCTGAAATTTAAGCTGACCCAGACACTTGCCCCACTCGGTTGCCAGGGACACGAGGGAATGCTCAGAGGCCTGACGCAAATCGGGGCTGAATTCTTTGTGGATGGCAGGCTGGCCTCTCTTGCGGCAGCTTCCACAGGGCGGTGGGCAGGCCGAGGGCGCCGAGGGGAGGATGGGAGGAGGGCGGGACCGCAGGATGCTCTGGCATCTTACCCGGAGCCGCACCAGCTGGGTGACAGAAGGCTCGTTCTCCCTCAGGGCCCCCACATAGGCATCCTTCTGGAAGGTGGGCACGTTGTCGTTGACGTCCAACACGTTGATCTTGACCCGGCCTGTGGTCTCCTCACCACCCCCATCCCGGGCAATGACTGTCAAGGTGAAGCGCTGGATGAGCTCATAGTCCAGTTTGGCGATGAGCATGATGAGCCCTGTGTCCTTGTCCAGAGAGAACCTGTGTCAGGCAGGACAGGGGAGAGAAAGGGACCTTGGTGTAAAGCAAAGCGACTCACAGATAAGGCCTGTATTTACCAGCCTGTCCTTGCCCGAGGTGATAAACAGAATAAAGTCAGAAATCTGCTCTCTTTTCACTTGCCCTGAATCAGAAGAGTGCCTATTTCTAACAGGGAGTGGGGTGCGAGGTGGTGGGCAGGGGTGAGGACCACATGGGGGAGGGGAACAGTCGGGTACTAAAAGGGCAGGAGCAGGTTGATCTCGTCAGAGAAGAAACTCAGGCAGAATGACCCTCCGACTGCTGTGAACAGGAGTTTCTGCCTACTGTAGATGTTTAGATGCTGGAAAACAATCATGGTCAGAAATTCTGCCATCCCAGATGGTTTTGCACCAAAATGTTTTAAGTGGGTGGTAAAGCATCCAGCTAGGAGAGGGGTGGTTGGTCATCTCTCGGGAGAGAGCCCTTCTCTTCTGCTCCAGAGCGGAGCCTTGGCTAAGAGCCTAGCAACTGTCTCCCGGAGAGAAATGAGGTCCAGCGAGACCATCCATCTGGCCGCCTCCTCTAAACAGCCCCTTGGGAGCCTCCCTTGAGTTGGAAGTTGGTACCTGTATGCCCGGATCTGGTCCTCTGAGCCTGGAAGGTCCTGGCTCCAAGACCAGGAAAGAAGATGGGAAGAGATAAGGAAACCCAAGTTGATCAGGACGAGGCCGTGTGGACACGGGTGCCCTGAGGGATAGAGGTGCCCTGTGCATGCCTCCTGCGGCTGGCTCCTTCCTCCCTTCTTGACGCTCCGTCCGGAGTGGCAGAGAACGGCCAGATGCGCCTAACAATCTGTCTCTTCCCGAGCACTCCCACAGACAGCCAGGGCCCAGAATGCAAGCTGACAGCCACTGTCTTCCTCATCCTGTCGAGCGTCCAGATGCATCAGACCCTTCATTTTTAGAAGCAGACCTGCTCTCTGACTTCAACTTGGCTTTTGATCATGTTAAAAACGAGAGGGTTTCCCCTTCGGCTTAACTCAAGGGAAAGAGATGGCCCAGAGGCACGGTGGGTGATAGGGCAAGGCTCCCCCAGCCGGGTGGTGAGGCAAGCCACCCACCCGACGGCTGAGGGACGTGGCGGGCCCCCTCCTGCTGGAGGCCGGGCATCCCGGTGGTGAAGACCACGTGCAGAGGCCAGGCCCTAGAGCTTACCAGCTGTGTGACTTTGGGCAAATGACTCAGCCTCTCTGAGTTGCCTCCTCTGCAAAGCACAGATGATAACAGTGCCCAGTGCTTGGGGGATGAAATCCGATCACGTGCGGCAAGCCCTGGGCGCAGAGCCTGACACACAGCAAGGGTTCCCAGATGCTAGCTGCTGCTATGGCCTTCGCTGGGCGCTGTCACTAGCGTTTCCGAGCTGCTTCATTCCCAAAACTAAAGGCTATCTTTTGAGGGTCAGAGAAGCGATCCCTCCGAGAGTTTAGAGGACTTGACCAAGACCGTGCCACGGCCAGGGTGACGCCAGCCGTGGCGCCCGTGGGTTCTGACTCCCTGCTCAGTGCTCTAGCCACGGCGGCACAGCACCCTCCCCGGGCACTGAGAAGTTTCCTGAACCTTGCGAGTAGCAGAGTGCCACTGCTGGGGTGGGGACGGGGTTGGGGGGCGCTGGGGCAGGGTCTTACCGGTCAGGGTCATCGCTGAAGAAGTAGTTGACTTCCCCAAAGGTGCCCACGTCATTGTCTGTTGCCTGCAAAGGTCAGAATGAGAAGTCATTGCTGCCAGACCCAGCGAGGCTCCTGATCTCACCGGGAAATGTCCATAGCCAACCCGTGGTCCTCCCACGCAACTCCTCTGGCTGCATTTTCTAGAGGTGCGTTCGTTGTTCCGTACGGGGGCCCCCAGGCACCAAGCACTATTGACAGTGACAGTGGAGAGCCCAGTTCTGGAGGATCGGTCTTCTGCCTAAATCTCTAACGTGGGGAAACCACCCCTCTGGACTCCTGTCAGGCCAGGCAGGCTTATGCTCTGCAGAGGCTCAGAGGGCTTGGGGAAGAGGTCTTGGACCTGTGGCTTGGGGGTCGCAACTTGAAGGTTTGCAAAGTATTGCAAACAAAGGTAGGAGTGGGTTCCACCATCTGGTGGACTCTTCCAGTGCTTCTCTCCCAGTCCCCAAAGCATCCATGTGGGATGTGCTTCCCGGTGGGAAAGGCCCCTCGGGGAAGGGGCGATTCTAGAGTCCTGCCCCTGACACCCCTTCCAGCCTCAGTTTGGTTTGTGAGCCCAGCAAGACCTCTTTTACCTGGGCTGGTCCCGCCTGGCTTCTGCCACTTGCAGTCAAAAGAAATGGGGGAGGAGGAGAGGCCTGCCTCACGCAGATGACCGTGGCAATGGTGGTGACCACTGCCCGCCTGTCCTGTTGTCCTGCCTTTTACATTTTCAAAGACCACGTATGGTTATCATGACCTCATTTTATCCTCACAACTGTCCCACATGATGAGGAAGACAGACATTTCCACCCATTTCGCAGATCACAAAACTGAGGCCCCGACCCCAGTGAGGCCCATTCTAGGTCACGAGCCAGGTTACGAGCAAAGGGAGGCAGAAACAGGGATCCCGACTCCCAGCCTGCGGTTCCTTTCTTTAGGGCACCCCAGTGGGGCCCCCCTCCATCTCCTGCCTTCTCCAGGACAAGGGCAGTTTCAGCAGAGGTTTGGCTTTTGTGGGTGGGACTTCCGGCTTCTGCCTCATTCTTGGCACGGCCATAGTCCACAGTGTAGGTGAAATGACACCATTCATTCGTTCGTTTGTTCCTTACTAAGCACGCACTGTGTGCTGGGCACTGGGACTCTGCCCCCTTCTCAGGCCACTCACTGCCCTGGAGTGGGACAGCCTGCGGCTGCTGCCACATAGCAGGGGCAAAGGCCGTGGGCTGACCTTGGGGATATCTGCTTTACATTCAGGGCTTCTTGATAAGACTGTGATTGGATAGAGTTTCTGCTAATAAAAATATGTTTCTTTTATTTTTCAGCTTTAGTGAGGTATAATGGACAAATAAAATGGTAACAAATCTAAGGTGTACAATGTGATGATTTGATATACGTGTATACTACAAAAGGATGTCCCCCACTGAGTTAATTAACACATCCATCTCACCTCCCTTATTTACCTTTTTTTTTTCTTTTTTGGTGAGAACACTTAAGTTCACTTAAGTTCTACTCTCTTAGCAAATTTTAATTCTACAATACAGTGTTATCAACTGTAGTCATCATCTTATACATTAGATCCTCAGACCTCATTCACCTTACAGCCGAAAGTTTATACCCTTTTACCAACCTCTCTTTCCCCCACCCTCTGTATCTTTGTACTAACTATTTTTTGAGGTTCTCTTTCAAGTTCCTAGATTCTGTGAAATCTATTAAATTCCATGTTATGATAAACCTGAATGTTTGATAAACCTGAATGTTTGAGAAAAATTTGTGTTCAGTATACTTAGTTGAGGAAGGCAGATAAGTGAATAACATATTTCGATACCAAATGATCCAAGTGAAAAAAAATATTTAGACCCAAAGGGTTCAGATCTCAGTTATCCAGGAGGAAGCCATTTCTGGGGCTGGGGGTGGCCTCTTGTACCAGATTCCCATTCAACGTCCCCACTGTCTGCATTCTGGAAGACTGTGTGCAGACTCCACTCGGCCAGGCTCCGAGTGCACCACAGGGTCTCAGGGATGCATGTCGAATAAGTGACAAAGACGACGCTGAGCCGTGGAAGCCACCCTCATACGCAGGACTGATTCCCGGACAGACCCTCCCTGGTGCCCTGAGCCACTCCTCACGACAACTGCCATTTACTGAGCACCTCGCACTTGTCACACATTTTATCTTCAGAATCACCCTACAAGGTAGGTCCTATTATCAGCACCACCTCCAATTTAGAGACAAGGAAACTGAGGCACGGAGAAGGTAAAGAGCTCCCCCAAGGCTTCACGGGGATTTGAAGCCGTGTCGTCTTGCCGTGCCCTTGGCCTCAGTGTGTTATTGCTTCTGAACCGAGAGGACAGCTTGCTCTCAGAAGAACCGACGCCTGGTGATTCCAAGGGAGAGGAGACAAAGCTCCTCAGAATAAGGTCCCTTCCAGGGACCAGAGGAGAAGCAGGGAGGAGTCCCTAAGTTCCCTTTTGCCCCGCCAATCATCATCACCACATGTGGTAGTATTCAACTGTAGTAAAGTGCAGCTTGGCCTGGTGATGCCATCAGGCCCCTTGGTGAGGGGTCCGTGTGGCCTAGAGACCCCAGTTCCAGGCCAATGTCAACAGCGCAGGTCACCGTGTGACCAAACATCACCGCCCCCGGCCTCAGCATCCTGGTGGGTCAGAGGAAAGGGTCTGGGGGGGCATTGGAGGCAGAACCTCACCTGCCGGGCTCACCGCCCAGCACTCAGGGCCTGGCACAGAGCAGCGGCTGCATGAATGCTTGGAAAAGGAATGAACGAATTCTAGTAAGAAGGGGTTGCAGAGATGGGGCAAAGCCAGGGAAGAGACAGGATTCCAAGGGGAGGGAGCAAAAGGGGCTGAGAGAAGAGGCCAGGGACCCGAGGGAGCAGCTAGGAGGTGTGGAGGGGATCAGGAGGAGAGGAAGAAAGGGCTGGGTTGTGTAGGAAGTGAGGGGCCCCATCAAACCATGAGGGGGTTCCTGGCCTCAGAGACAAAGCCCTTCCTATCTGGGTGACCTGTGAAATTGCACTCAGACTGTCAGGGCAGGAAGGACCCCCGGAGGTCCCCCTTGTCTGAGCCCTTTCACCCTGGGGTCTGGAGTGGCTGAGGCCACGACGAGATGGGCCGGTCCACTCTCCCCGGGCAGACACTGGCCTCCAACCCCCCAGCCCCAGTCCCCGCATCCTCCCCCCGCGGCAGGCTGGGCACAGCCATGGCTCCCACAGTGACCCCTTTCCCCTGGGGCCTCTCGCTGCCCGCCCGCGCTGCTAATGCTGACCAGGGAAGGTTTGTGAGTCCTTTAGTGCCACCATCTAATGATCGTATGAAATATGTATGCCCAGTGAAGAGGAGAGGGAGAACTTTCATCTTTCAAAGGCACGAAGCAGAATCAGAAGAAGATAAAAAGTGGCTTTTGTGCCCCTGCCACGATGCGGGCCACCAGCACCGGCATGGAGGGCCTCGCCGGGGTGCTCGGGCCGGTGCCAGCGGCAGGGGGGCCGGGCCAAGGGCTCTGTGCCTGGGAAGAGGCAGCAAATCCCATCACTCGGCGGCCCTGCCACAAGGCCCTCCTGGGCTCCCCGGTGCCCTCAGGGGACGGTCCCTCCTCCTCCACACACACTTGTGGCCCTGCCCCTGCTGTGGCCCAGCCCCTGCTGCCAGCTCCAGCCTCATCTCTCACCCAGGCCAGACCAGTGTGGCCCAGCCCATCTGCTCCCTCTGCCCGGACCGCTTCCTTCCTCCCCTGCCTGGCTCATACTCTTCCGTCCTCCTCGGCTCCCCAAGGCTGGGTTAGGGCTCGGCCCTTCGGGAAAGACTCCCAGCCCTGAAGGTGCCGTGAAGAGGAAGCTCTCAGCTGCTGTGTTTCCTCTCACCGGGCTCTGGCTCCCCGGGGACACGGCGGGGTCATGGCTCACGATCTCTGTCCTCTACAGCGACGTCTGCATCCACACCTCCACAACATGCGTTCACGTACGTGTCTCTCATGCTGGCCCCAGGCCCGTGAGCTGGGTCCTGTTATAACTCCCTGCTCCTTGCCTTTACCTAATGGGAAGCAGACAGGATCATCCATAGGAAAGCTGTCCAAGAGCTCACCGCTGCTAAGTGGCAGAGCTGGCCTCCAAATCCCTGTGTTTAAAACCATTTAGCACCTCGAGGGCTAGGTGCCTCTGAGTCGGGCCTGTGTAGCCGAGGTGCAGCGTGCCATGCGGGCTAGGCCAGTGGAGGGCGCTGCTGGGGCCTGCACCCTGCTCAGCCTACAGCCTGCCCCACTCTATTTCTCATGCACTTTTCAATCAGCCTCCTTCCCAAGTCCTGCTTCATGTCCGCGCCACTGAAATGAATCCAGTGCCAAATAGACAGCGACCCTTGGGCCCACTTTAGGAGGGAGGGGTTGGGGAGTGACCAGGGTCTGTACACAGAGGACACATGTCCTCCTCGTGCCGTGAACACACTCTCTCCTGTCGTGTTAGCCCCTGGTTTTGACTTCTTGCCCCTGGGTCTCTTATGACCAGTCTTGGTAAGCAGTAAAGTGTACCAGTGTGTACCTATGGGTTAGATTCTAGCGCTGGGGATGGCAGGGGGTACGCAGAGACAGCAGAGGGGACACCTGCAGCGTAACTGAAGTGCTCATCTAGAACCCTGGTCTGGCATTTTTTTAGAATTCTAGGAATGAGTATATCCGTCTCCCTGCAGGGTTATGTGTGGGGTCTCACGGGCCGGTCAGATAGCTACAGGGATGGGGGAAGGGGTCGGCCCAGCTGGCCAGCTCTCACACCGTACCTGGGAATTCTAAGAAATGCCAAACCAGGGTTCCAGGCCTCCCCTCTGCTGTTTCTTTTTTTTTTTTTTTTTTTAATTTTATTTATTTATTTGACAGAGACAGCAAAAGAGGGAACACAAGCAGGGGGAGTGAGAGAGGGAGAAGCAGACTTCCCACTGAGCAGGGAGCCCGATGTGGGGCTCGATCCCAGGACCCTGGGATCATGACCTGAGCTGAAGGCAGATGCTTAACGACTGAGCCACCCAGGCGCCCCTCCCCTCTGCTGTTTCTGCGTACCCACTCCCATCCCCCAGGGCTAGAATCTCACCCACAGATACACTCTGGTACACTTTACTGCTTACCCAGGGGCATGAAGTCAAAACCAATGGCTAACATGATCTTCCTCTGCTCAAAAATCTTCGGTGGCTCCCCATTGTTGCAGAATTAATTCCAGACGAGCACCCTGGTGTCGGGGCCTGGCTGGCTTTGGCAGTCTTGTACCCACCTCCCCATGACGCGCCTGGGCTGTCCTGGGTTCTGATGGCCTGGTTGTACCTACCCCTTCATTCTGTAACTGCCATCCAAACCCCAGCCCAGCCTTCAGGACCTGCCCCAAATGCCTGCTCACTGAAGGAGCTCCCCGACTGCTCACTCTTCTTGACCTGAGAGCCCTTGGCTGTACCTCTTTCGGAATATGTGGTAGAATTTGCCATTTCTGAAAACTGCCCGTGTGTGCCCCTTGTCCACCCCTTGACAGAGAAGTCTGTATCTAACTCATTTTTGTATCCCCTGTTGTGGCCAGCACAGGGGTCAAGATCTTTGCCAGATTTAGTAAAACCTGGGATTTCCACCATCAGTCACTGAGGGCTGGCATGCCCTTCCTTCTGGGGGGCTGATGTCCCCCATCAGCAGACACCACCGTGGGCAGTGAGCTGCCAGAGCAGGGCCGTTCAGCTCACCGGGGGCACAGCAGATGTTTCTAAAGCCTCTCCAACGAGTCTCTCAAGCTCTGATGTCCCCCCGAGCTCTGCAGCCTGAGTAGGGGGACTCAGCAAATGGCCCATGCCGTCAGCCTGCTGGGGCATGTGCAGAGCAGGTGGGAAGGAGCCGAGTGGGTCTAGAGGGGCAGATGGAGGACACCTGGCACATCACGGAGAGAACCTTCGTGAAGACAACGACTAGGCCCTCAGTCGAGTATTCAGTAAATATCTTCCGGGCTCTTGCAATGTGCCAGCAGCCATACCAGGCCCTGGAGTCATGGCTATGGTTATGCCAACCCCCTTGCTGGAATGTGACTTACAGATGCGAAGGGCAGAAGACGAGAATGCAGGGGAGAACTAGCTGAAGAATGTAATTTCAGACGATGGTAACAACCGTGAGGAGAGCAAAGGGGCTAGCAGGTGACGGGGCTGCTATTTTAGACCCCGGGAAAGACCTCTTCGTCTGGGTGTATTTGGGTCTATGGGGCGGCCACCGGCCGGACATGAGAAGCCCTTGGGAGCTCCTGGGGAGAAGGGCCCTACGGCAGGTACGGAGCTCAGAGGCAGCTCAGAGCACCAGCCTCCTCCAGCGCAAGTGGGTGCCACCCAGGAAGAGGGGCCCGCACACAGGGTCCGCAGCTGCCCCCGCCACTGGCCTTGGGGAGAGGGTGCGGCTGGGACTGGCTGCTTTCCAGCGCCCAGTTTATAGGGCATCTCCTCTGATTCTCCCCAACACTGGCATTACCAGCAAAACTAATTCCCTCATCTGGGCCTTTATAATTGCATCGTGAGTGCTTACTTCTGTGATGGACAATGCCGGCCGAAGTGTAATTTTCTTCTGCTGACAAAAAGGAAAAAAAATAAATACGCACGCATGGTGGGGGAAATTCCAAAGGTTAAGACAAGGTGAGCCTGCAGTGGGGGAATAGCCAAATTCCCAGACTGGTCAGGCCTGAGTCGGAAATGCCCATCTTCCCTTGGCTACGGGGAGGTTAAGATGGTGCCCCTGGCCATTGCCCTTCGAGCACATACTTTGAGCTATGCACCGTGCCCAACGTTTTGCCACACCTTATTTCTTTCTTTTTTTTTTTTTTAATTTTTTTATTGTTATGTTAATCCCCATACATTACATCATTAGTTTTAGATAGTGTTCCATGATTCATTGTTTGTGCATAACACCCAGTGCTCCATGCAGAACGTGCCCTCCTCTATACCCATCACCAGGCTAACCCATCCTCCCACCCCCCTCCCCTCTAGAACCCTCAGTTTGTTTTTCAGAGTCCATTGTCTCTCATGGTTCCTCTTCCCTTCCGATTTCCCCCCCTTCATTCTTCCCCTCCTGCTACATTCTTCTTCTTTTTTTCTTTCTTAACATATATTGCATTATTTGTTTCAGAGGTACAGATCTGAGATTCAACAGTCTTGCACAATTCACAGCGCTTACCAGAACACATACCCTCCCCAGTGTCCATCACCCAGTCACCCCATCCCTCCCACCCCAACCCCCACTCCAGCAACCCTCAGTTTGTTTCCTGAGATTAAGAATTCCTCATATCAGTGAGGTCATATGATACATGTCTTTCTCTGTTTGACTTATTTCGCTCAGCATAATACCCTCCAGTTCCATCCACGTCGTTGCAAATGGCAAGATCTTATTCCTTTTGATGGCTGCATAATATTCCATTGTATATATATACCACATCTTCTTTATCCATTCATCTGTTGATGGACATCTTGGCTCTTTCCCCAGTTTGGCTATTGTGCCACACCTTATTTCATTCCATCTTCCTGACAGCCCTACCCTGGTGATGGGGGGACCAGAACCAAAGCTATCCCCATTTTACAGATGGAACTGAGGCTCAGAGAGATCAATCAACTTGTTCAAGGTCAAATGGCCATGGTACAAGATATGAACTCAACTGTGCTCTCGCGTGCTAGTAACCACTCCCCTCCCCTGCTGCCCCTGTTGGTGGGGCTGGGGAAGAGGTGTCTTCCTGCAGTTTGAGAGCTCAGCCATGAGATCCAGGGTGCCCCTACCAGGTCACTCTCCTTGCCCTCTAGAAGCCAGACGAGTCCCCGCAGGCAGTCTCCTTCTTGACATAATGGCTCTGCCCCAGCCTTTGCCTGGAAGGGGTCGGCTCCAGCACCTCTGGCCATGCCCGTCAGCAGAGGAAGCAGGGGTCTCTGGCTGTGGTTTCCCAGGAGGCAGGCCCTCAGCCGAGACCCTTGCCCTCAAATAAGGCTCCCCCACCTCTGCCCAGGCTTGGTCTTGGTATGTGCACGTGGCTCAGGACCTAGACTGGGAGAGGCTGTCCCCTGCTAAAGTCAGGCTGGCTGTGGGCACCCTTCCCAACCCCACCCAGGGCTCTTCACCCAGCACCCTCTGGGTACAGCACTCCCTTTAACTTGTATGCCAGGGTTCTGTGCCCAGCCCAGCTCATCACATCTCACACCCACTCCCAGGACCCACCATTTCACGAGTGGTTAGGTGCCAACCCCTCGAAAGGGCCCCCTTCTGACCCAGCCTATTTTCACAATGAGCCGTCACCATCTCCTACCCTCTTCCATTCATTTGCTCTGGACCAAGGGCCTCCCTCGCTGACACACTGTCCCCATCACGTATGTCTGCACCTCACTACCGTCTGTCTTAATAGCCTCACAAAGGCCCATCACGGACGCTGGGCCTTAGGCCCCGAGCTGACTCCTGCCTGCTCTGGCCTTCTCCCGGGTCTCCCTCCGAACTGCCACCACTCTGACAGTGCTGATCCCTCCCTGGGGACAGACACCCTCCTCTCTCACAGTTTCAAACAGCCTCCACCCTTCTCTATAGCCTGAAAGTCCTGTCCTTGCATCTTCTCTCTTCCTGTGTCCTCGCGCTTCCCCACCCTTCTCTCTCTCTCTCACACACACACCCTCTCTCTTCCTCTCCCTGTGGCTCAGACAGCCCCCAAAATATCCCTGTCCTCCTGCCTCCCATAGAAATCTTCTTTCTCTCTGGCTCAGGTGGACCCCATCCCACTACACAATCTCACACACACATGCACACACTTGCACCCACCCTCAGTCTCGGGCAACCCCCACCGCATCCTGGTTTCAGCCCCTGTGGCCCCTCCACACCCCTTCCCCGCCACCTGTGCGCCCTTCCCTGCAGGCTGACAGCCAGCAGGCACTCACTCAATCACTCCCCACCAGCGCCCGCACCCCCGTCACGCATGCTCGCCCAGACACCCCGCACGGGGCTTCTGTTCTGAAGCAAGGCGGGCCCAGCTGCCTCCCCAGCAGCCCTGGGTCCTCGCAATGGTGGCAGGCGGCAGGCGCCGGCGAACAGTTCTGCTCCCGTGCACAAATCTGCAGAGAAGGGCACACGGTACAATTTGTTCAGGAAACAATAGCAATGTTTGACATGTCATAAGGATTGATGGAGCAGAAATTTACATGGGAGAGTGCATTTTTAAACAGCTCCACGGAGCCCCGGTGCTTTGCTGGTAATGCTTTCCACATTCATCATTCGCTGAGCCTCTCTGAATAACTCCTTAAACTATGGGAGATTAACTGCACTCTTGCAAGCTCTGGGAGGCTGGCGTGGCCGGCGTGAGGCAGGAGGGACTCCGCGGAAGGAAGCCAGGAGGCCAGAGGCCGCGGGACCTCCACTTGGCCTCATCAGACCCATGAGGCCTGGTCCTCTCCCGTGCTCCCGCACTCCCTCCCACGGCACTCTGTGAGAGGATTCTGGGTCCTTTCTAGGACACGAGGCAGAAGCCAATGGCTGGGAAATGTTTAGTCGGCCCCGCGCTTCTGGGGGAAATGCTGGGTGTATCAGTTTCGCTCATCATCTAAGAAGGAAGCCGGGGCTGATGGGTGAGGCTGTGGCAGGTGTTAGGCGGGCAGGAGGGTTTGGCTGGAAGCTATTGTTCTAAGCACCTTCGCGGGGGTGCCGGCCAGGGGGATGGTCACACTCCTCAGAGGAGAGAAGGAGCCAGTAGCTCTAAGGAAAATGCCGTGTAGGCGCTGAGAACCAAGGGTAACCCTGTGGGCAGTGGTACCAGGGAGTGAACAATAGGGTGCAGGAGAGAGCTCAGGGACACTGTAGATCCTAGGGAGAGAAATATAATCAGGAAAGCTCCTGGGCCCTGCTCTTGGCTTTCTGGGCACATAGGAGGCCTTAGGACAAGAGGGTGCCGCTGGGGAGTCTGGGCCTGGGGACAGAGGCTCAGAGCACATGGGACAGTGGAGTCACTCATGGGGGGGTGGAGTTACAAAAGGGTGGGGGCCCAGCTGGTGGTGGGGGAAGGGAAGAGGGCCTCTCCTCCCTCGTGTCCCATTATGGATCAGGGATGGACAGCCACGACTCCGTTACCCATGCCCATGGCAGACTGACTCACCATGGTGCCGAGGGCATGGAGGTCCTCGGGATCTCTCAACACTGTTTTCCCCACAGCCACTAACAACCAATTGCTGTGCAAGTCGCGTTAAAGCCTCTCTGCTAACCCTGCTGGCCTCTCTGTGCCTCAAGGGACAGACTGGGCTTCTCCTTGGAGGCACCGAGCCTCACAAAGGATTTGGGCTAAGTGAGGGGTCATGAAAATACCAACAGGATGGCAGAGTGAGATCCAGGTTCTGGTCCAGCTTCTGCTGCAACCATTCAGCTGCGGGACCCCGAGTAAGACAGCGGGCTTCAGGGCCTGTGTGCTACACGACCTCCTGACCCACCTGCCTCTTCTACTCTGGCGTCAACAGCCCATCCTCTGCCGGAGCCAGACTGATGATAGGAGACCCCATTGGCCGGCTCAGAAGGCTCCCAGGGCATTTAAGACAAAATCCAAACTGTCTTCCATGATCCCTGAGGTGGGCCAGTCTCTGCAGCCTCTGACTTCCTCTCCGAGCCATCTCTGGATCACTCTGCTCCTGCCACCCAGTTTTTCGGGCTCCCAACAGGACAGTCCTCACAACCCTTGCACTCCACTGCCCTGGGCCAACAGTGCTCCTTCTCACCCCTGCAGGCTCAGCTAATGGGACCTATTTACATCTGAAAAAGCTCACTCAGCTGCAGGTGCTAGGAGCTGGGGTGGTCACAGTGGTCGTTGGTAGAGGTGAAAGGCCATGGGCTGGGACTGGGGTGGTCAGGGCTGTGCTGGGAACCGGCTGGACTCAGCTGGCATGGACGGGCCTGGCTGGTGGCCGGATGCGGTGGGGAGAAGGGCATGGTTTTGGCAGGAACATCGGGGTGAGCGTTCACCGGCTATCTCCTCCCACAGACTGTAAGCTTTCTGAGGGCAGGACCTGTCTTGTTCCGCACGCATCCCCTGCATCCAGCCAGTGCATGGCACACAGGAAGCCCTCCACAAACTGCAGTGGAGTCAAGAGATTATATATGAAGAAGGACTTACGAGGTCCTTCCTATCAGTGACAAGCCAGGAGTCCCCACTTCTGAATAGACAGACTTCTGAGGAGGCAAGGGCACCAGAAGGATACGATGGTGGGGGGAGGAGAAAGAGAGGAGGGACAAGGGGGGAGAGGAGAGGAGGAAAAGGATGGAGAGAGAAGGAGGAACCACCACAGAAACATGTACTCTAAGCTTCAGCTCTCTCATCTGTTAAATGGACCTGATAATAGTACCTGCCTCACGGGGTCATCGTGAGGATTAAAGAAGGTGTTGCACGTAAGGCACTTTAGATCGGTGCCTGGCAGGGGGAACCGCCTCCAGGGGAGCAGGTATTAGTTTTCCACCCCCAATTCCAACAGCCCTGGGCTCCCTGCAGGCCGGGCGGGGGTGGAGGGGATGTGTCTCAGCCCTGCAGGAGCCCTCCTCCTGGCCCCCGCCCCACGTGTGAAGGCGTCCGTCTTGTCCGTGTGACAGGGGGAGGCGGGATGAGGATGGGGCTGACAGGTGCTCTCCGGGCGTGAGGGGTCCCCCGCTTGTTTGTTCTTGCAGACACGGTATTGTTCTTGGGTTCCCCTACCCCCGTCTTTATTTCTCTTTATTTTAAAACCTGGAAATAAAAATTGATGGGGAGCAAATTGCTCTGGCCAGCAGCTCTGTGCTTAAAGGAGTCTCCCTGGGAAAGCAATTACAGGATGTCAGAGGCTGTCAGGGTGGCAGGCGGCTGCCAGCGCCCAAGGTCTGGGCGGGCCTGCTGGGCCCTGGGCCGACTGCCGGGGAGATGCGGGAGCCAGCATCTCTGGGGGATGGGGGGCCCCCCCTCAGAGGCACAGGGATAACTGAGATCACTGCCTTGCTGAGCATCACCTGTGGGCCTGGCATTGCATGAGGAACTTGACATAGTCTGTCCCGAATCCTTAAAAGCACCAGCAAGATGGGGATCACAGTCCCATTTTACGGATGAAGCAGCTGCAGCTGATAATAACTAGAAAACCAGTCACAGCAGCTCAGCCTGGTTTAGTCCACATTCCACTTCCATTCCCACTGTGTGAAATAAGTCCAAAGGCCGCCCTTGTTTTAGGGATGGGGAAAGTGCCCCAGCTGGTGGAAGCTTCCAGCGCCACACACAAACCCCTGCTGCTCACCTCCGCCCAGAAGAGGCTGCTTTCCTGATAGGACCTGGGCCTCTCTTGGCCTGCAGGCTTTTTTCCCAAGGAAGCAGTTGGCCTGTCAGGGTACCCACATCCCCAGAAGCTGCCGTCACTCAGTGGGGGCTGGAGGTGATGGATCAATGCCCCAGCCTCCTTGCCCTGAGGTGGACGGGCTCACTCTCCCCTCGGATGTCTCAGTGGACAGAGCTCCAATAGCCCCCCATGGTAAGTGGCCTCACAACACCCCCATTAGTGACCTCCTCTCACTTCCCAGTCCCGGGTTTCCTGGGGCCACCTCTCCCAAGTAAACTGCCAGCCCGCAAGTCCTATCTCAGGGTCTGCGTCTGGGGGAGCCAGGCCTGAGACACAGGCTGGGTGCTGGGCACACGCGGCGAGCCAGACAGCACGTCCCTGTCCTCACAGCTGCCACTAGCTCAGGGTCCCACAGCTGGTCCCTGGCGGAGCTGGGATTTGAACCCTACTCTGTCCGACATTCACACACACAAAACAAAAAGGAAAAAAAAATTCAATTCTTAACCCTTCTACACTGCTGTCCATTCCCTCACGCCCTTGGGTTTGAGGAGGACTCAACCGAGTGACTTTAAAAAAAATCACCTCTGACCATCAAACAAAGAAAACTGGGCTACAGAAAGCCATTTCCTGGGGATGCAGGAGGGAGGGCAACTGGCTGCCTGGGGGTGAACGAGACATTCACAATCAGAAGGGACGCAGGGCCCCTCTGGGGCCAGTTATCAAGCTGGGATTGTATGGTAGAGGATGAGAAGGGGAGGGTGCCAGAGAGATGTGGGGCCAGACACCGGGGCTGAGGCTCAGTTAAGTGAGACCTTACGTGCAGAGGAGATGGAAGGAAGAAGAAAAGACAGTCTAATCAGCCCCCTGGGAGTGCAGTCAAACCACGGCTCCCCCATTACCGGATCTCACCACACACCCCTGCCCTGACTCTGACCCTCTTCCCCCTTGCCCCCGTAGGATGCAACAGGAAGCTCCAGGTCTCGCGAGAAGGCGGGGAGAGGTACCTGGGCTGGGGCTGGTCCCACCCATGCGCCAGGACGTGTCCTCACCCCAAGGTGACTTAGAGCCCAGGTGGCACGCCCCCCATGCCTGCTGCCATTGGCGGGCACTGATTGGGCCAGCGTGTGCTGCTCGCTAATGAACCGTATTGATTCCACATTGTCTTGTTGTCTCCCTAAATGGCAAGCCACACATCTGATAGATTAAATACCCACATGATTGCCCGCCTGACATTCTCCATCACTCCGCCTGCTAGTCCCTAATGAATTTTACAGCCCCACAACGACAGAAGAAATTAAGGTCAAAGTCCGACGCAGGAACTATAAATCACCCGTGATCTCTGAGACCAGCAGAGGCCTGCAGCCCTAGCCCTCACTCACCTGGGCCGCTTCAGCCCAGGGCTTGATGGCAAGACAGTCACATTCGGTGAGTGCTGGGAGCACTCATGCCTGAGAAGCAGCACCCACTCACAGACATTTGGGTTCCCCCTCTCCCCTGCCCACCCCACCTCCAGTAGTCAGAATGTTCTCACGCAGGGAAGCTCCCTGATAGGAAAGCAGCATATCTCCTTTACAAAGACTTGTTTCCCAAGGACTTCAAAACATGCCGGTCACACTGTTCTAACAATGTCCCCAGAACAGGGAGAGGGATGAGCGGCATTCCCTCCATTGTGCAGACGGAGAAACTGAGGCTTGCACAGAAAAGGGGCTTGCCCAGGGTCATTCAACAAACTGAAGACCTTTATCTTCCAGACCCTAAGTTTACAGATCTTGTTACAAGGGGAGCTTAGAGGGGTCTTTTGTCTCAGTCCTGTTTCTCCTCTGGGAAGGGGATACCAGCTGTAGGTGGCTCAGCAGGCAGAGGGAGCCCTGGCCTTGGATTCAGCTTGGACATCACCTGGTCAAGTTCAGTGTGCGTCTTGTCATACCTCTGGGCCCCACAGTTTCACCGGGCTCTCAGGGAGCGATTCAGTCTCCGTGAGGAGGCTGTGTTAGTTCATGGTGAAGGGAAAGGACTTTGGCATAGAAACAAGAATTCATGCCTCAGCTCTGCCCCTTCCGCTGATACGGCCTCAGGAAAACACCTAACTTCTCTGAATCTCAGTGCTCTCATTTATAAAACGGGGAGGCTAATTTCTACCTCACTAGGGCGTCATGGGGGAGGGTTCAATGAGGTAACACACATAGTTGCTGAGCTCGGCAGGGCATGTGATAATAGTACCTGTCATTTGTTTAGCACCTATTCTGTGTCAGACACTGTGCTGACATGTGCTTGGTTCTTTATGTGTATTGTCTCATTGAAGCTCCACAACACATCCATAAGGAACGAACCTCATCACCATTTTCCAGAAGAGAAAACTGAGGCACATGAGAGGTTATTCGGCAGAGACTAAACATCCATGCTCTTTTTCAACTGAACAAAAATTATTATTTTTAGGTGGCACAACACTATCTGCCAAAAATACTACATTGGCCAGCTTCCTTTGTAGACAAGCATGGCCATATAATTAAGTTCTGGTCAATGAGATGAAAGCAAAAGTTTGCAAGATATTTCTAGGAAGTCTTCTCAAAAGGGAAGGAGAGTACCCTTCTTCATGTCCTTCATTCTGCAGCTTAGAATATGGATGTGATGGCTGGAGCTCTAGCAACCACCTTGGACTATGAAGATGAGGGCCACATCCTAGAAATGGGCATGGGAGAGAAATACACTTCAATCTTGTTTAAGAAACTATTTGGGGGGTTTCTGTGACTGGTAGCTGTACTGGATCATTGCTGATACAAGTAACCTATTCAAAGCCATATAGCTCAGAAATGGCAGAGATTTAAGTCTGGAGCTTGGGGTCTTTACCACCCTGCCTCCTGTAGTGAGCACTTGAGGAACATGAGCTAATACCACCACCACCACCACCATCATCATTGCATAGTAAAGTAGAGGAGGCTTTTTCTAGAGATGTTCAAACTTGCATTAGTTGGTCATGAAATCAATTTAGTGGGTCATGATTAGCATTTTTAAAAATAAAATTTGGTGGAATAAAATAGAATATACTAAGGTAAAAACTGTAAGATGTGACGAAAGAAGTTGAAGAAGACACAAATGGAAAGACACTCCATGCTTACAGATTGGAAAAATGAATATTGTTAAAATGTCAACACTACGCAAAGCAATCTACAGATTCAAAGTAATCACTATCAAAATTCCAATGGCATTCCCCCCCCAAAATAGAACAATCGTAAGACTTATATGGAATCATAAAAGACCCCAAACAGTCAAAGTCATCTTGACAAAAAAGAACAAAGCTGGAGGCATCATGTGCCTTCATTTCAAACTGTATAATAAAGCTATAGTAATGGAAACAGTAGGACACCAGCATAAGAACAGACACATAGATCAGTGGAACAGAACAGAGAGCCCAGAAATAAACCCACGCATATATGGTCACCTAATATTTGACAAGGAAGCCAAGAACACTCAATGGGGAAAAGACAGTCTTTCCAAGAAATGGTGCTGGGAAAACTGGACAGCCACATGCAAAAGAATGAAACTGGACCACGGTCTCACACCATGCACAAAAATTAACTCAAAGTAGAGGAAAGACCTGAATGTAAGACCCAAAACCCATAAAACTCCTCGGAGAAAACATAGGTGGTAGGCTCTTGGACACCAGGCATGGGGATGATACTTTGGATCTGACTCCAAAAGCAAAGGCAACAAAAGCCAAAATAAATGGGACAACCTCAAATTACAAAGCTTCTGCCCAGCCCAGGAAGCCATCAACACCATGAAAAGGGAAACTACTGAATGGGAGAGAATATTTGCAAGTCACAAATCTGATAAGGGGTTACTATCCAAAATATATAAGGAACTCCTGCAAACTCAACAGCAGAAAAACATCTGATTAAAAAAATGGGCAGAGAACCTGACTAGACATTCTTCCATAGAAGACATCCAGATGGCCAACAGACACATGAATGGGTGCTCAACATCACAGATCAGCAGGGAGATGCAAATCAAAACCATGATGAGCTATCACCTCACGCCTGTCAGAATGGCAATCGTCGTAAAGACAAGAAACAAGTGTTGGTGAGGACGTGGAGGAAAGGGAACCCTGTGCTCTGTGGGAGAGAACGTAAATTTGTGCGGCCACTATGGAAAATAATATGGAGGTTCCCCCCCATATTAAATTTAAGATAGAAATACCATATGATCCAGGAATCTCACTTCTGTGTATTTATCTGGAAAAAAAAAAAGAAAACACTAACTTGAAAAGATATGTGCACCCCCATGTGCACTGCAACTTTATTTGTAACAGTCAACATAGCAAAGCAACCTAAGTGTCCACCGATGGATGGATGGATGCAGAAAACGTGGTGCATATTTACAACAGAATATTATCTGGCCATAAAAAAGAAGGAAATCTTGCCATTTGTGACAACAAGGACGGAACTTGAGGGCATTATGCTAAGTGAAACAAGTCAGACAGAGAAAGACAAATTCTGAATGATCTCACTTATATGTGGAACCTGAAAAAAACAAAGACCCAGCTCACAGACACCGAGAACAGACTGGTGTGGTTGCCAGAGGTGGGGAGTAGGAGGAGGGCAGAATGGGTGAAGGGGATCAGAAGCTACAAACTTCCAGTTATAAAATAAATAATTCATGAGGACGAAATGTACAACATGGCGATTATAGTTAATAACACTGCATGGTACATTTGAAAGTTGCTAAGAGAGTAGATCTTAAAAAGTTCTCATAAAAGAGCCCCAAATCTAGAATATGATACTAGAGTGTGTTATTACATGTGGTAAGGAAGTACTGTTTTTGTTCTAGATATAGATGTGTGTGTGGGTCCTGGGTGTGAAGTTAAATGTAGTGTTTATTATGGATTATAGTAAAGTTGGAAAAACACTAAAGCCGATGGGCCTAGGGACTTTGAGCCACTCCAGAAAGCAGCTAGCAGGAACCACGGCTGGCATTCCGTCCTACAGGGATCACGCAGCAAGATTAAGCCACCCCAAATGCACAGGCCTGGCTTAACTTCTCCCTAAACGTCTGTGGGCCCCCTCCTCTCTCGGCCTTTCTCTCCCAACTACTCCCTGGACAAGCTCTCAGGCCGAGGCCCTGGGGACTGCTCCGAGCCCATCCTGCCCCTGTCGTCCCGTCCCAGGGCCCAGAACCTTCCCGGCACAGGGCACAGGTGGATTGTGCGCAGGCATTTGGTTGACTGCATTTATGAACTCATTCTGCCTTGGCCATTCTTACAGCTACCTGATGTCCCTTCGCCCAGGGGGTCCATTTGCTCTGCTCTGGTGTCCTGTGAGCAACTGCCTGAGCAGAAGCAGTCAGCAGCTAACCTACCCAAGGGTGACTCTGACAGAGTGCAGGGGACCGCTGGCTCTGGGTGCAGGTGGGGGACTCTCTGGGGGCAGGCTGTCACACGTTGTTAGCACAGGGGGCCTTAGGGAGTATCCAGCACAACCTCTTCATTTTACAGATGAGGACACCAAGGCCCCGGAGCCAAGGACCTGCTCAAGGTCATCCGGTAACTGAACAACTCCTGCATCCCAGGCTCTCGGCCCGCCCACCTCCCCGGACTCTGGAGTTGGCTGACTCCGGCAAGAGGCTGGAGCCCAGTGTGGGGTGGCACTGGATGGAGACCAGCAAACAGGAGAGGGGCCCCGGGGGTTTTGGAGTCGGACAGACCCAGGTTTGAATCCTGGCTTGGACACTCACTAGCTGGCTGACCCGGGGCAGGGGCCTGACCTCTCTGGGCATCCATTGCTGTCAGAAGAGATGACGAATCTACTGCACAGGGTTTATCATTTGCCGTGCTCACAACACCCGCTCACGAGGCCTGGCCTTTCAGTTTCTGGTCAAGGGGCAAAGGTCAGTGGAAGAGCTGCTCTGGTCAAGGATGGGGGATTCTGGAGGCACCAGTGAGGGAGGGTTCAAGGGCCTGGCAGGCAATGGGGGCTTTCCATCAATTTGTCAAGTAGCTGAGTGACTGAATGACCGAAAATGGTCAGACCTTAAACAAGGTTCAGGGTAATCACTTCGGGGGGGGGGGGGCAACTCTCCATCCTCACACCTGCCATGCCATGAAGGGCTCCTTCCAGAAGCCCTGGGTGGTGGCGGGCAGACGGCAGCCAGCTGTGTGCTCTCTGTCTCTCCTTAGTGCCTGTCCTACCTCTCATCCCATCCCATTTGGGTTTTACGGATTGATATTTAGATTAAAGAGATACACACAGCCGAGGAGCACTGAGGCCTGACAGAGGAACTCGGCCCGTCAATCACCGCAGCTCCACTTCCTCCGGCACCTGGCAGGCCCCACACTGGCCCCTCCAACTGGAGATGAACCCAAGAGCAGATTAAAGGGGCCACAAGCACAGCCTGGACACGCCCCGAATGGGGGAGGGTGTGCCTACAACCTACAAAGGCCGGCCAGCTTGGGAGGGGGGCTGGGGTGATGCGTGCGCACGTGTTTTTACCCCCCCCATCCCCTCCCCAGGCTGCAGATATTCAATTTTCTTTTAAACGGTGGGGAAATTGGAAGAGATTTTGTTCTGTTTAAACACAGCTGGAGCCTCCTGTCTCAAGGGACTGGAGAACAATGAGATCAATTAAGATGCCCGCAGTGAAAGGTGTCAGGAGGGGTTGGGCAGGGACAGCGCCAGGTGGTGGGGGGGGGGGGGGGCCTTCTCAGGAAGGGGAAGGTGGAAGAGGTGGCCCAGCTTCCGCAAGTCCAGCTTTGGCTCTTCCCTGCTTTGACCTGCCTGTCTCCATTGGGTTTTGCCGAAGTATCAGGATGAGGCCCGCTCGTCAGGTCGTTATCTCCCAGACTTACTAATAATTCATGTGGCAATTTCTGTCAGCAGCTTCATATGATGATGGAATCAAATTGAACGGATGCTATCAGAAGCAGGGAGAAGGCCACCGTTCTAGAACAGCACGGAGAGCCCTGGACACTTGGCAAGCAGCCGGTGCTGGTACGACTACCAAAGCCTCAGCTATGCGGGGGCCCTGGACCACCACCTCTCCATACATTGTTCTGCAACACTGCTGACATGGGGATTCTTCTCCCCATCTTATAGAGGATGACACTGAAACCCAGGGAAAGGAAATTATTAGCTCACGGCCAACCTGCTGGTAAGAAGCTGAGGCAGGACTCCTACCCAGTGTCTGCCCACTTTGGTGCTTGCCAAGGTGGCGGTCAGGTGGAGATGAAGATGGATGATGGACCTTGCTGGGCCTGGGGGGCATGGGAAAGCGGCAGCCCAGACCTGAGCAGGACCTCTGCTGTCACCTCTCACTTGCCCTCCCAGCCTCCACCCTGGTGCCTTTCACGCCCTCGTTCTTCCCCACTCCCACCTCAGCCTATTCCCCACGTGGTCACCACCGTGATCCATCATATCTCTCTGGCTGTCCCCTCCGATGGGCTCCCTGTCCTCGTCAGTCACCTCCTGACCACCTCTCCTCCACCTACACCCCCAGGCTCTTGTCTCAAAGTCTCTCTCTGCAACTCCCTCAGCTTGCGGCAGCTCCTTCCCAAATCCTACCCGCCTCTCCCTTCCTTCAGGCCTCTATCCACTGCCACCTTCTGTGAGGGATGTGTCTCCCCCGACCCCCCAAGAGCACCCAGTAACACTGCCACCCCTGGTGCTCCCTGCCCACCCAGCTCTACTTTTCCCAATGACACTTCTCCCCACTTGTCACACGCTGTGCTTACTTGTTCATCCTCTGTCTCCTGCCCCTGGAATGGATGGGGATGTTTGTCCGTCTCGCTCACTGCCGTCATTCTAGACCCTCGATAAAGAGTCACTGAATGGAGGATGGTAGTTGCCTCTGGGGCTCCCCTGTGCCTCAGAGAGCATGGAGTTCTGCCCTGGGAGGGACGGTGGATAAGGCTTCTGCAGTGGAGACACAGGGGCTCACAGAGGGGACCCGGCTCTGCCCAGTAGCAGCCAAGGAAGCAGGGTCAGCTCCTGCTCACCTGTGCACAGAGCCAGGCTGAGGGGCTGGGTGCATTTCAGCCTTGACCTTGCAATCTCATGCCCCGATTAGACGGGTGATCCTGGAATCTGGTGGCCATCACACCTCCCAGCTCCCTGCCTTTGTTCCTGGGCTGGGGTCTGCATCCCCAGATTCTGCTTGCCCTAGGGAAGTTTCCAGTGCAGTGGGGAGGAAAGGACATGAGCCACGAAATCCCTGAGCAGTGAGAATAGCCAAGGAAAAGGAGGTGCAGAGCACACAGGGGAGCTGGGAAGAACGGGTATTGAACTGGAGCTCTAACTGGTCCCAAGACATCTACATTTGTGTAAATGCTTTAACATTCTTTCCATTGAGAGCTGGGGGTGTCTCCATCCCCTGCTTTTGATGTGAACTTGCTTGGGTGACTCACTATAACCAATTAAATTCAGCGTAAAGGACTATGTGAATTTGAGGCTGGGTCAGAAATAGCCACACAGCTTCCAGCTGGTTCTCTTGGGACACTCTTTCCCCAGAGGCCTCCTCTGAGGTGCTCCCTCTCAGAACCCCTGTGTCTGCAATGCCGACCCCATGGGGAGAGGCCGTGTGTGGGTGCTCGTGACAGTCAGGCTGAGCCAGTCCTTCAGTGGGCCCAGCCCAGGCACCAGACCCAGGCGGGAGACGCCTCCAGCTGCTAGGGTCACCCCCACACCCGGAGTTGCAGAGAAGAGACCCCTTGCTGAGCTCTGTCCACAATTCCTGACCTACCCAACCCGTGAGGGTCAGAAAGCGGCTGTTGCTTTATGCAGCCAAGTTTGGGTGGTTTCTGACACAACAGGAAGCCGAGCAAGCTCTGAGGGTCCTCGTTCAGAGCACGCCACAAAGCAGGCGTGAACTGAGTGCTGAGTGTGGGACTGCGTGAAACCAGCGGAGAAGGGCGTGCCTGTGGGCAGGGAATGATAAAGCCCCTATAGCCAGGACAAGCTATGTAATTTGCCGGGCCCCATGCAAAGTGAACACATGGGGCCCCTCGTTCAAAAATTAAGAATTTCAAGACAGTGACAGCAGTGCATCAGGCCAAGTGTGGGGCCTTCCGAATCCAGGTCCCTGAGCGCATGCCCAGGCCGCACGCACACCCTCCTGCCACATCTGCCTTCCTCTGAGTACGCTGCGGGCCGGGCTCGGTGCTCAGTGCCCTCCCCGGCTGTCCCACTCCATTCTCACAGCAGCCCTCCCAGGCAGGACCTCTCAGCGCACCTCCCCAGGTCGGAGACGACACAGGCTCGGGGGCCTGCCAAGGGCCCATCTCGGCAGAGCTGGGCTTGCGCACAGGCTGAAGGGGTAGAGGGCAGCCGGATCAGGGTTCCTGAAGGCCACTGATGATAAAAACCGCTGTGGACCACTGTAAGCCCTTGACCCACACTGGGGCCTCCGAGCAACCGAGCCATGTGTGCTGGGCAGGTGCGACCTTCCCCACCTGATGGGAAAGAAGCCAAACGTGGAGAAGGAGTGGCCAGCCCACAGCAGAAATGGATTCACGACCCTGCCCAAGACATTAGCAGTCTCCCAAAGACAGGCTGGGAAGAAGGGCAGGGAGGAGAGAGAGGAACCATGCCTGTCAGCTCCCACAAGGCTACCTTGGAGCCAAGGGGTAGCTCTCTGTCCCTGGGCTGAGCAAACTGGGTCCCATGCCCACCCAGTCAAGGTGCTTACATGCCTCTCCTTCTTGCTTTGATTTCTGTGCCTAGAGAAGAATCCTGTCTTGTCTGACAGTCCATCTTCTGCCCATTCCTGCTGTGCCCTAGCTCTCTGGAGCAGGGACAGAAGACCCTGGAGGGCAGTAAGGTCTGCCCTGGGAATAACCTCCTTCCCAGCTGCTATTCCTTCTCAGCATCCCTCTCTGATGGAGCTAATAAATCTGGGCACATGAGCTCCCTATTGCAGGAGGCCAGGCTGGCTCATTGCATATCCCAGGTACAACCTCTCTCAGCGGTCTCCCAATGCCTGCCAGGGGCCACCAGGATGGAATAGGTGCAAGAATGGGGATGGTTTGATACAGGATTTCTTCACTATCAGAACAGCAACCCAATGGTTCTATTTGGGGTGGGTGGCAATCCAGGAGGGAGAGAAAGAGCTGAACCCTGTCCACATCATAGGAATGGAACTCCACCTCCCTACAGAGCACCTCCCCCTCTCTATATTCCAGCTGCAGGGCCTTTGCACATGCTATTCCCTCTTTGTCCAATGTGCTTCCCTCCCCTCACTCACCTATTAATGCCTACTCAATTGCTAATTCCTCAGGGAAGCCTTCCCTCATTCCAGTCAAGGTCAGATGTCTTGTTATAGGTGTTCATTGTTCCCTGATCCCTCCATAATAACAAGTAATGAAGATTCCTTTCTTAGTATTAACATCAGGCTTTCCCAGGAGACTGTAAACTTCCTGAGGGCAAGACTCACATCACCACGGTCCTCAGGGCCACGTGCCTGGCACACACTAGGTATTCAAAAAACACTTGTCAGATGAACAAATGGTCGGACTGCTTTCTTACTGCCCAGGAAAACCTGCGAGGCACCAGGTACCAATTGGACAGGCTGAAGGGCTGCCCCAAGCCCAGGAAGAAGACACCCCACAGCCTTCCCACCTGACTCTTGTCAGGTTGGGAGGCAGGATGGGAAGGCGAGAATCAGAGCAGCCTGGGGACAGGAGATGGGGACAAACCACACAGCCTAGAGGATGGGGAGCCACCAACAGGATATAGGAACTCTTACAGGCATTCATGAACACAGACGTGTGTGTTAGATACACATGCTCCCGAGCACATGGAGCCGCATACACGCATGCGTGTATACAGATACAAGAGCACGCCTGCGTGGTGCACGCGCGCACACCCCCCCCCCACAAGCGTACCTCACGTGCACCCCCAAACATATGTGGGTGCATGTGCCCCTGCACATCCCTCCCCTGCGTGATCACCCTTCAGAGGACTGGCTCTGACTGGCACTGACGTCTGTCCTGCGTCCTCCTGCCTTCCAGCAAGCTTCTCCTCATGAAGACAGCTCTGGGCTGCCTTGGGGTTCGTGCTTCCCGGGCCAAGTGCTCTGGTCTCCCTGACTTGGTCTTCTCATCAGTGAAAGGAGCTCCCCCAGCTCTGACCCTCCAGTGGCTGGGGACCTACAGAACCAGAAATTCACCTGACGGTGCCAGAGGTTCCCGAGGGGCTTGCGTGTCACCCAGAGACACAAGGCCTGGAGTGGCCCTGTGGCCTGTCCACCTGGGTCCTGCAGAGAGCACTCCTCAGCTCCTCTCTTTCCCCTCAGCTCTGAGCATTACTGAAAGGACAGGCTCAGCGGTCCAACACAGAACCTTCTGGCCGGGCAGCCCCAGTGGCTAAGAGCCTATGGCTTAGGGTCAGGTGGTCTTCTTGTGAATTTCAGCTCAACTGCTTGCTGGCCCTGGGGCCCTGAGCAAGCTGTACGTTTCTTAACCTGAGCCTCGGTTTCCTCACCTGTAAGATGAGGACAGCATGTGCAGGGGTTGGAAACAGCCCGTGTGAAGTGCCTGTTTCCAGCCAGGGCTCACCAGGGACGCTGCAGAGTTGATTACTGCAATGGCAACTGCGGCCCTCAGAGGTCAGCTCGGGGCGTCACCGCCCCAGGCACTAGGTCTGGAAGGGACTGCGGACACATCTTAGTCCATCTTGTTCATTTTATTTTTTTAAAAGATTTTTAATTATTTGACAGAGACACAGCGAGAGAGGGAACACAAGCAGGGGGAGTGGGGGAGGGAGAAGCAGGCTTCCCGCCGAGCAGGGAGCCCGATGTGGGGCTCGATCCCAGGACCCTGGGACCATGACCTGAGCCGAAGGCAGACGCTTAACGACTGAGCCACCCAGGCGCCCCAATCTTGTTCATGTTACAGATAAGGTGCAAGAAGAGAAGCAGCTTCTGCCCTTGTCACCCAAGGTTTGTCGAGAGCAGAGTCGGTGCTCAAGGTCAAGCCTCTACACCTTGGGACCCCCACTCTCTTCCCTCCACCAGTGGAAACTCCTTTTGCTGTAACAAGGGGGCCGTAAGGGCCTCAAAACCTGGGCCGGGGGAGGTCCAGGGAGCGGGGAGGTACAAGGGTCCAGGCCTTCCACCTGGCTGGGAGACCAGGCTGGAGGCGATGGCCCCTCCTCTCCCAGCTTCCCCACCCCTGTCAAACTGCTGTCTCCCCCCAGGATGGGTGACGAGCCCACAGAAGCCAGACCAGTGCCAGGGTGAGGGCTGGGGAGGCCCCTCACAGCAGGCTCTGCCCCAGCCCTCGGTGCAAATTAAAACATTTTCCTTTTCTTCATAATTTTTTTTTCCTGACACAACTGCCCATGAAACATTTTAATAACATCCTAGAAAAGGTCACAGAGAAGGAATTTCACAGTCCCTGAGCAGGCAGCTATAACTTTAGCTGCTCCTGCAGCAGAAGAGGTGGAAAGATCAGGCTGACCCTGGGAAATGGCAGGGGGCGGGGGGAGGCCAGGTCAGGCTGGGCAGCGTGCCCGTGTGGCCACGCAACCCGCTCCCCGCTAGAGCTCTGGGAGATGATGTTGGATAAGTAGGGGTTGCCCAGGGGATGCTTCCGCACCCAATATTCACACCTCTTGACAGCAGCCTAGGGGGTCTCATGTCCACTTTGCAGATGAAGAAACGAAGGCCCTCAGGGGTGACGTGGATAGACTAGCACACAGCAAAGGCGGGGAGAGCAGGGCCCACAGTTTCCCGGGAGGTCCTGGGCTCCCGTAGGCACACATTCCTGGTACCAGAGCTTATTACTGGGTGAAACGGCCCCTTCATATCTGCACAATCCTACAACCCGGGGGCCGGGGGGTTGAGAAGGAGGTGGGCAAGGCTTAGACTCAGGAACTGGAGGCTGACCAGGTGAGAGACACTCAGAGGCGGCTAAATGCATCCGTTAAACATCTGGAGAGGGACTGGAGAAGGGGTTGTAGGCAGCAGGCAGGGGTCCACGCAGGCCCAGGAACTGCTCTAGTGTTTGAGAACACCCAGTTTGAGCACCTACTCTCCAGTGGCAGCCCCAGAGGAGACTGGGCCTAACACATTGTCCTTGGTACCAGCACTTGGCCCCCAGCCAAGAGGTGTGTCTTCTGACCCTTCACACCCCACCCCTGTTCCCTAGGTTCCGCAACCCTTCCCCAGGGCCATGGGAACTTGCGACTGCAAAGTGAGACCTCCATCCCCAGCAAGAATACCAGGGGGGAATCCCTGGACACCCACAAGCCTGACACCTGAACTCTTTGCCATGTGGTCCCAGGCCGGCTGGGGCCCAAAACACAGGCCGTTTGGGTGTCCTTCACCGTGATAGTTGAATATGGCTGGGGGGAGAGGGGGCTGCAGTCTCTCTTTGGGTCCAGAAGGCCAAAGCCTCTGGCACTCGCTCTCTGGCTGGGCCCCTAGAGGCCGCAAGAGGATCCATGGAGGGGGGCCCCAAGCACCAGGTGACTGATTACAAGGAGCACCTTGGTGGAAGCCAGGGGGGCCACAGCCTGGGGAGGCAGGCGGGGAGGGAGACAGCCACAGCTGACTTAGTGTTTATGTCTGATGGCCCGCCTAGCTAAACATCTGTTTGAAGTATTAATAACTGTCAGATGGGAAGGGCCTGGGGCTCAGTATAGTTCCACACCATCTGTCAGAAGAGTAAACACATTGTGGAGTAGGGGGCCTGGGATCGGCAGGCAATGTCTCGGCTTGGAGTAAGGATGGAGCAAGAAATGGAAGCGAGGACCCCAAGGTCCTCAGAATGGGCAGAGAATGGCAGCAGTGAGTTCAACTCCATCACATTTATTGAGCACCTACTATGCGTAAGGGCTGAGCTTACGCCACACACGTCTGCCACCTTGATCTGCTCGGCAACCAATCCTCTTTGTTCTGCTAACAGAAGCCCCTTTGGCATAGCCCCTTTTCCATTTTCAGCCCATAGAATTTGGATGGAGCGGACCCAACCCCTGGCTCCACTAGGAAGAGTGTGACCCATCTCTGTTAGATCAGGATCACGATGATTGGTTCCAGGATGGCCCAGCAAGGAGAATCAGCTCTGGGACTTTTGCTGGAGCTACTGAAAAAGAATATGGTTTTCCCACTAGGGTTGATAAATTGGTAAGAAGTAATCCTGGGGGTGCTGGTGTTCCTCTCAGTCAATGTAAAAAAAAAAAAAAAAAAGCGCCTGGTGCTAAAGTCAGATTCCTGCTGAGTGCCTGGGTACAACTATGCCTGAAATCATTTATACTTTGAATTACATGAGCTGATCCTTTTTTGGCTTGAACCACTTAAGGGTTTGTGTCCCTTGCCATCAAGAGTACCGACTGATACAAATGGACACTGGAAGGGGCCCTTTGTCAAAGTCCCAGCCAAGGGCAGCTGGGGGTGACCAGGCACCCTCAAGGAGCCCATTCTTCCCTGGTGCTTAGAGGGAGGGTGGCCCTCCTCAGAGTTGGCTGGTCCCTATCCCCATTAGAGGGCACTTCCGGGGCTCCTGGCCCAACTAGGCTCAGTTCCTCTCAGGAACAAGGCAGAAAACCAGTGTCCTTGGCCCAATTCCAACCTCCTCCTGGTTGGTCCTCTTTCAACATTGTTGCCTCAACCATGGCAGCCCCGTCATAAAGAGTCCAGATGCTTTAATACACAAACACCACAACTTCTGGGGGCTCAGGGGCACCGCCTTCCCTGACCACCCACGTTTCTTGGGCCAAGCCCTCTGGCTGCCTCCCCGTGCTCTTCCCCAGAGCTCAGTGGCCCTGTGGAAGAGCAGGACTCACCAGGACTGTCAGCACAGAGGTCCCCACGGTGACGTTCTCGTACAAGCTGACGTTGTACAGTGGCTGGCTGAAGATGGGCCGGTTGTCATTCTCGTTGATGAGGGTGATCTTCACCTTGGCATAGCCCACGTGGTCGGGCACACTCTCATTGGCAAAGAGCTGGGTGTGCAGAGCGGGGACCCCGGGTGAGCTCTCACATGCTCCCGGAGCCTTGCTCCATAAGTCCCCCTGGGGTCTTTGCAGGTCCTAACCCAGAGTTCTTGTCTGAGTCACTGCCCATCCCAGTGATGGGAGTCTCTCCAGCAGGGCTCCGAAGCCAGGGTGGCCACGGATTCTGCTGGGGGCTGGGCTGGCGGGGGCTGGGCCGTGAGGCTCCTTATGGGCTTCCGGGGCTGTGCCCGTGCCTGGGAAAATGCTGCTCAATTCCCAGACACTTCCTTGTCCTCCTTGAAAAGGGGAGGCTCAGCCCAGCCCCTGCCATGGGCTCAGTGGGCTTCCTGAGTCGCATCCACACAGGGGAAGAATGGGGAGAGGTGGAAGGAGGAGTTTAAGGAGATGGTGTCACCCTCTGCCTCCCCTGAAAGCCTCCCACCGGACAAAGAAAAAGGGAGGGGGCCTTACGTCAAAGTCGTAGCGGTCCACAGTCTCATAGTCCAGGGGGACGGCCACCCGGATGCGAATGTCTGCCTTCCCTTGGACAGAGGTGGGGGAGATGATGAAGTGCTGGGAATTGTTCCCCACCAGGTACACCTCGAACATGCTGTTCAGGCCCTGGGGCAGAATGGAGAAGAAACCAGTCAGAAAGGGCTCAGGAGGCCGAGGGTCCAGAGCAGAGTGGTGTGGTGGAGGTAGAGGAGGGGCAGGGTCCATAGCGCGGCTTGCCTGCACCCCACACCAGAGTGGTCTGGCCTCCTCTGGGTGACTCTGGCCTGGCTCTCAGACCCTGCCTCCTGTCCACATCTGGGCCCACTAGAAGTCTCCGCCAGTTCTTTTTGCCTCTGTTATCCTTTCAGACGCCCCCAAATAGCCCTTCCAGATGGTTCGGTTCATTTCCCACCTCCTGCTCCCTTCCTCAGTCCCAGTGACCCCAGCTGGGGAGGATCTGTAGCTGGAAGACCCAGCAGGCAGACAGGAAAGAGGGCCGGATGGGAAAGGAGGGGAGAGAAGCAAGTATGTGTCCCCGGCAGGCATGGGCAGGAGAGGGCATGAGGGACAGAGCAGAACACGGCTTCTTCCCCTCCCTCCCTCCGGAACGGGTCAGTCAGGGAGAACACTGGTTTCCTTACACATGGAAAGGGAATAACCCAGCTGAATGGCAAAGTGAACCCCCATGGACCCCACCCTGTAGCCAGCTAGCGGTAGCCCAGAGGACACTGGATTCCAGGTAGCTCGGAGCTGCCGGGTCCTCCATGGGCTCTGCCGCAGCCCATAATTTCAGGTGTGGGGGGGGGTGTGTGCTTCACTCCAAGTCAGGTGTTTCTGATCATTCTAACAGGGCCCGAGCTCACAGAGCCCTCAGATACAGCTTGGCTCCTTCTAACACAAAGGGTGTGAGGTCTCCATGCTACCCGAGCCCCCAAGTCCAAAGAGCCACTGATGAAGGTGGGAGACATGGCTTACTGACTCCCCAGAGTCTGGCCTGCTCGGCGATGGATTCAACCCCCCATGGGGGGAAATTACCCCCAAATAAGCCTCCTTCAACCTAGGTAGATGGCCTATGGTTTGTAACCAACCCGTGGAGACCTCTCCTGACCCTTACTGCAGATGCCCACTGGGTGACAGACCTGGGCTGTGAGCACCAGGAGGGAATGTCCTGCTGCCCATGCTGCTCACCCTTGGCCCAGTGCCCAGCACAGCCCCTCTGTGTACGTGTTTCTTTGGAACCGAGGGCTGGCAAAGGAAGCATGCCTCTCTTCTTGGTTGCCCAGGGATCCCTTCCAGACCCGTTCCTGCTGTGAGGGGGGCAGCCAGGCCATCTTGAAGCCTTTCCATGGTCAGAAGGGGATGATCCTGGCAAGGCTGGAAAGGGCACCCCCAGTGAAGCCTAAGAGTTCATGAGATTCTTCCAGCCCTGGACCTGTCCCACAGGTGGTCGAATATATTTGCAGAATGAATGCATATTAATATTTACCCATCAGTCTCTTGAGGTTTTTTTTTTTTCTATTTGCAATTACAAATTGGCAAAACAGGAGTGTTGCCAATCTTGGGGTCCAGACAAGCAGCAGGGCCTCCAGAGCCCCCCACCCAGAGTGGCTCCTGCAGATGGTGCAGGCAATGCTCCCTCGGCCCTGTCAGCGTGTGGAGTCCTCAGTTCTCCCTGGCATAGAATCCATCCATCAGATGGAGGCCCAATTAAATGCCCGAAGGGGCACTAATAGCCAAGACCGGCAGAGTGTGACAGCTCTGAGCAGGTGACACCAAGACCTCTCCCTCCACCACGGGACCTGGAGGCCCAAGAAGGTGGGGGCCGGCTGAGCTACGCCAGGGCACGTGGAGCAGCCCCCCCCCCCCCGAAACCCCTTCCCCACGCTGCCCACTGGCCTCCCCAGCCCCTGCCCTTCCCAGGCTCACTTACCAAGTTCTGTCAGTGGGAGTCGGTCAGTCAAAGGGTATGGAGACAGAGAAGGAGCCGGAAAGGTACGGAGAGGAGGAAGGAACCAGAGAGAAAAAGATGGTGAGATCCGAGGTCAGGGTAAGGGAGAGGGGCCGAGTGGACCCTAGGAGCACACCCTGCTCCAGAGGAACAGCCCCCTTCGTATCTGATGGGCCCCACACCCAGAGGAAGGAGAGGGAAGCAGAGGAGGGGGTACGGGGCCCCCGGGCCACCCCCGGCCCCCCCCCGGGGGGGGGGGGGGGGGGGGGGGGGGCCACATCCCTATGTCCTCCTTCCAGGAGCCTGGACCAAACCCCTGCGGAAAACGACCCCAAGCACTGTCACATTTTAATCTTCCTAACACAGAAAACATTAAGACATGATAAATACAGACATGGAAAATTTTTCACATAGTTCAAAAGTGTAAAGGGCACGCTGCCGTCTCCCTGTCCCCACTGGCCCAGCCACTGGACAGCCTTCTCTAGAGGCCACCACCACACCCCGTCCCGGGGTCTCTTCCCCAGCAAATCCACACACATACGACGAGCTCTAGGTTTCTGGGCCTCCCCTCCCTGAGGCCAACGGCAGCACGTTACACGCATCGCTCTGGCTGGGGTTTTGTCACTTAGATCCAGGTCTCGGAGACTGTTCCAGAAGTGTACAAACGGGGGCCGATATTAATGACGACAGCACAGCACACCGAACACCTGCTCTTGGCCAGACGCCGTTCAGAATAACCTCAGAATTGTCCTCTGTGGTTACTGTGGAATGTTGGGAGTCCTCAAGCCCACAGAGCAGGCCTCAGGCAGGGTAAACCCACAGCAGAGCAGGGACACAGTGGGAGCTCAAGAAGTCACTGGGTTTCAGCAGCTTTTCCTCACCCACTCCTCTGTGCGATCCTCTTCCCACGGGCCATGGGGTGGAGAAGAAGAAACACCGGATCTTGGAAACCCCTCCAGAGGAAATGGACTTCAGAGAGGTTGAGTGAGTCACCCAAGGTTGCACAGCTTGTTGGCGGCACAGTGAGGATAAAAGCCCAGGCCGGGGTGCCGTCTAGGCCGAGGGAAGTGGGGTCAGGGCATCCCCCACTGGCAGCTCCAGTGCAGTCTGAGTTCCCCCGAGGAAACGGAGGCGGTAACGCTGAGCACCCCAGGGCGGAATCTGAGCGAGCGCCAGCAGATGAGGCCATGCCAGGAAGGCTGCCCCAAAGGGGGGTTTGAACTGGCTTTAGGAACGAAGGGAAAATGAGCTAGAAGAGGAGGGATTCCAGGTGGAGGAAGTGGCTTTACACACGGAGCTCGGTCCTTAGCGTGTATCAGAAGCACCTGGAAGCTTTGTTAAGCTACAGACTGCTGCCCACCACCAGGACTCCCTCATTTGGTAGGTTGGGGCCTGAGAATTTCCACTTCTAACAAGTTTCAGGGGCCGCCTGCCCTGCCACTGCTGGTCTGGGACCCCCGCTGGCCTCGCAAAGGCATGGAGCGGGAATGAGGAATCGGTGAGGAGGCAGACAGTGAGCTGATTTGCAAGGGGTGCATGTGGGGAAGGGCTGGTGAGATCGTTGGGATAGCAGGAGGCTGGGGGGCGGGGGTCCCACTGCAGGCACCGTCTGGAGGGCTCTGGCACTGCCCTCGTGAGCAACGGGGAGGCACTCTAAGCTCTGAAGCACATGCATACTGGTGAAAATGAGGAAGGTGAACTTGGCAGTGAGTGCGAGTCACACCGAGGCAGCCCTCCCTCCTCACGGGGCTGCACATCTGAACCACCAGCGTGGCTCTAAAACTCAGACACGCAGATGCCCACGGCCACTGGGTCAGAACCTGCCGGGGTGGGGCCCAGGCAGCTGCAGTTTTGTGGTGCTCCCTAGGGAACCACATTGCGCAGCCAGGCTTGCGAAGACATCAGCGGGGGCAGGCAGGGGCTCGGCGGCACCCACAGGAATCCAGAGGGGCGAGCAGGGGAGAGGCAGAGTGTAGTCCTCCATTGGGCCACCCAACAAAATCTCCTGGAGGGGTCTTTAAAATATCCTCACGCCTAGGTCGCACCCCAGACCAAGCAAATCAGACGTGGGTGAGGCCAGACCTCAGGACCTCCTAACACTCTCCATGTTATTCATTCTAATGTGCATCCAAGGGTGAGAACCACTAGGGCAGAGTGGTGGTTCTCTGAGTGGGGTATAGGGACCAGTAGCTCAGCTTTACCAAAAACCTCATCAGAAATGCATATTTTGGGCCACGCCCAGATCTACCTTTCAGAAACACCAGGGGCAGGGCCCAGCACTGTGGAGCCAGCCCTCCAGGTGTCCTGATGCTCGCTGAGGTTTGAGAACTGCCAGGACAGAGCAAGGCAAGGCAGGGAGTGAGTCTGAGAACAGGGAAGAAGACTGACCGTGGAGGTGTGGTGTGAGCAGCTGGAGAGAGAAAGCAGAGTAAACACCCACGGGGATGTGGGGGTGCGGGCGGACGGAAGACCAGAGCGGAAGAGATGCCTGGGAAGGTGGGGCTGAGCTCAGTGTGGACTCAGTCTGTGTACCTGGACGGGCAGGAGCACTGGCCCCTCAGGCCAGGTTTCTGCATCTCAAGGAATGAGGTCCCTGCCTTTCTAGATTTGGCTGGACGTTCACTCAGCCCTGCAGTGGCCCTGAGACCCCAGGGCAACTGTCCGGCTAAGTCCCATTAAATGCTCAGCCTGCCCCCTTCAGAACCTGCCCAAAGGGCCAAGTCCTCCTGGGACTTGGCTTGTGACTGTGAGTCCCTCGGGATGGGATATGTATGTGATATTCATCCTGTTCACTAAAGCGGTGCAAAACCCCGATTAACTACAGTCCTCTGCCAGACAGCTTCTGTTTATCAAGCCCCAACTGTGTGCTGCACGTGACTTAACCAGAATCTTTACTGACATCGGCGTCAGTGCACCCCTTTTTGGAGAAGGAAAGGGAGGCCTGGGAGGGCAACTCATTCAGGCCTCACAGCTGCCAGCGAAGGATCTGAAGTTGGGTCTGTTCTGTCTCTATCACAGCGTGAGCTCTCAACTGCCCAGCTCTCTAGCCCCCTCCCACTGCACAACGTTGCTCCCAGTGCAAGCAAAGAACTGGCCCGGGAGGGCACGGGTGGGCTCCTCCCCCATTCTCCCAAGGGCAGGAGCGAGGCCCAGGGGAAGGCTCCTCTGCCAAGGTCAGGGACCAGGCAGGTGGAGGGCGAGAGCCTGCCCCTCCCTCACTGCCAGGCCCAGGGGAGGGCTGCTCACTGGAGCTGGGAGGGAGGGAGCAGGGCGGGCAGAGGCAGGAGGCCCTCTTGGAGCTGTTGAGGGGCAATTTTGTTGGGAAGGGAGATAAAGAGGAACATCAAAAGGAGTCCCAGTGCATGCGGAGAGGAGGCCGGTGGATTAAATTCCTTTCCAGCTGGGAGAGGCGATGAGAAGGCTGATAGGCGGCAGCCACGGGTCCCGGAGCAGCAGCGCTGCCCTCCCCGCACGGGGCTAGGGCCCCCAGTGGCTGCCGGCGGGGCTGCGACAGCTCGGCTTTTATTTGTTTAGTGGAAGGGGGAAGGACACAGGAGATCACTCCTCGCTCCCCACCGTCCCCACCCCGTGCAGCCAGCCGAGCTTTGCTCCCGGTGACTGAAGGCTTGCCCCCCCCCCCCCCCCCCCCCCCCCCCCCCCCCCCCCCCC